>NW_024721079.1:533738-693738 GCF_018991925.1 Homarus americanus | reverse complement strand
GGAACACCCGACAGTTTCTTGGTACATCTTTAATTATTCTCTGTGTTGGAGTTAGTGTGTTGGTGAATAGTGTTGTATTTTATTCGCTGTGTCGGAAAATACGGCTTTTTGTGTTTGTTTTTTATTCTTTGAGTAGGAAAGAATATTATATTGTCTTATGTTGACTCGGTAGGAGCGTGTGTGTGTGTGTGTGTGTGTGTGTGTGTGTGTGTGTGTGTGTGTGTGTAGACCGTAACTCCTGGTCACTCACGGTCCGTCATGGTCACTCACAGTCACTCATGGTCAATCACGGTTACTCACGGTCACTCACGGTCACTCATGATCACTTAGGGTCACTCACGATCACTCATGGACACTCACAGTCACTCATGGTCACTCACCCAACTAGCCAGATCGAACTGTGCTTATAGCTGCAGTAACCACACCTGCTGTAACTGAAATGCCGATAATTTTGCCAAGTTCGTAATATTACCACACACACACACACACACACACACACACACACACACACACACACACACACACACACACACACACACACACACACACACACACACACACACACACACACACACACACACACACACACACACATACACACACATTGCCATAACACGAAAGATACAACGAGTATTATTACCATAAGTCCATCTTATCCTTATAGATCACAACCATACTTATTATAATAGTAAAAAACTTATAAAACTCATAAGTATCAACTATGTGTCACAGTGTATCATTGGCGTGTCGAGTTGTTATGTTAGTGAATATTTCAACATGTGTCATCAATGGGGTGTACAGAGAACCATACCGCGGGCCTGAGGTTATACTCACCGCCGCCAGGGCCGCTCAGGTGTGCTTCACAGATACAAGGGTCGATTCTGGATAAAAAATGTGTTGTATTGAGTAGTGTGTGTGTGTGTGTCGTGTGTGTGTGTGTGTGTGTGTGTCTGTGTAAAGTGTGTGTGTGTGTATGTGTGTGTGTGTGTGTGTGTAGTGTGTGTGTGTGTGTGTGTAAGTGTGTGTGTGTGTGTGTGTTGTAATCTAGTGAAAGTAAACTCTCTCTAATGTACAGTATATGTATGTGTTCCTGAACTATACATACACAATATACATAACACAGTATATTCACATAATACATTTACTACCCTGGGGGAAGAATAGCGATAATACTAATAATTAAACAATTATGTCTACAGCAGCAGGCGGGGCGAGGGATTACCTTTGGAAGTCTGACGGTAAAATAAAACTCAAAGGTAAAATGAAACAGCGACAGGTGTAATTACTCTCATATGTCATTCTTACCTGGACATTAAGAAATAAACGGAGGTATTGTGGCCTTATCTCGGTAATTATCGCTGTGGTCGCTAATTGGAGGTTAGAATACTGTACAGGTGAACACAGGTAAAACACACATGTATCAGGAACCTCAGCGGACGACACAAGGTAAACTTCCTCCTAGTGAAGATACGGGAGAGTGATTTAAGTGTCTAAGCACATAGTTGGTGATTAAAATAGCATCAAAATTACCTCTGAAACCTTAGTGTAAATTAAATTAATCTCTTATACCCAGAAAAGGAAAAGACGATCCCACGATGCTTGTACAGTAACAGTTCCGTAACCGCTCGAGGCACAACGAACCTAAAACAAAAATTAAATACAAATGACTCAGTGGATTTAATTATAATAATTCTCCTCACAAGTTTAATCCAACAACGTTAATCTGGATTCTCAAAACGTTTCCATATTATTCTTCTCATAATAGGAATAAAATAATTACAAGATTACAGAGCACAGATTAGGTTAGGTTAGAAGGACAACATCTATTGACAGAACCTTTGTGACCCCAGAGGTTAGGTTAGGTTAGGTTAGGTTAGGTTAGGTTAGGTTAGGGTTAGGCTAGACGTGGCTGGCCTCATAGTGGACAACACACCAGGGAGGAGGTAAACACACGCCGGGGGCCAGGATCTCGTGCGCCAGGCGAAACAAGGTCACGGTGGTGTTGGTGATTACGAGTTTAGTTTCCGCTTCGTATGTATCTACGGTTAGGTTAGGCAGTCACACATCTCCAGGTTAGGTTAAGTTTGGTTAGGTCAGGTTAGGTTAGGTTAAGTTTGGTTAGGTTAGGTTAGAGAAGGATACTGCACTTATCACTCGTTCTCATCTCAGGGGGTAATGGTGTTATCTGTACCTTGAAGAAAAACACAAAATCCTCCGAGATGTTCCGTGAAACACACATACAGTACACCCTCTCAAGTGTACCATAAGGTGTACCATAATCTACTGTTTACCTTTTACCCCCCCCCATCAGAGAGGGAGGGGGTATATTACCATCACTGTGTGGATGATTGAGAGAGAGAGAAAAATGCACCACCAGTCATCCACACCAAAACACACAAGATGGATGACGTTGGGGTAGTGAGTGACAGGTGCGTGGGGGAGGGCGGGGGTGTGTGTTGAGGGGGCAGGGGTGTGTTGGGGGTAGGGAGGGAGAGATGCAGCGTGTGGTTACGGCATCTATATAACTAACTGTATAATTGGATAATAACCTAAGACTTTGTCCTGCCACAGATGCCATTTAGAGTCAACAAAAGTGAACATGATTCATCTACACTAACAAGCCTTTGAGATAATGGCGCCTCCTTCCATCCCCCCAAAAAGTATTTAATATTTCTTTAAGACATATAGTACTCGTCCTTGTATATGTCTGTATGTCTGTCTGTCTGTATTTATCTCTGGGTAGTATCATGAACTTCTAACTTCTCCCAATAGATCACTAGACCACCAACTTCCATCAAATGTTAAACACTTCCAAAGGTCAAATAATGATGAGGAAGACTTCACCCACAAGAGGTCCATAGCGGCGTGAAATGAAGCACTCAAGCAATGTTAATATTTGTTAATGTATCTAAAACGACTATTGTAATTACGAAAGGTGAGATGCTATGTGGTTTTATATGTCGTACAGGTAAGGTTGTATTTAATTTACACACACACACACACACACACACACACACACACACACACACAAATATCATAGTAAGGTGTTCAATAATGTACAAATGCCCTGCAAACACACATACTTCACTACATACTTTCGTCGAGGACTTTTTATCATTGGTTAGGTTAAGTTTAGGTTAGATTAGGTAGAGGCCAGTCAGAGGTTTAATCCCTAGGTTCTCCTCGATCTCCAGCTAGTAATTGGAACGAGCGGTTAGGGGGTGATTCTCTGCCACTTAAAGACTCTCGTAACACAGTCTGGTCACGAGAACCTCTAGAGAGAGAGAGAGAGAGAGAGACAGAGAGAGAGAGAAACAGAGAGAACATCAAAGGAGAAAAAAACATCAAAAGAGAGAGCAATTGAGAGAAAGACCTCAAAAGAAAGAAAGAAAGAGAGACAGAAGGGTTAGTGATATTGACCAAACATGCCCTATGGATAATCTTTACGCCCGGCCAACACAAGAAGGAGGAGGTCACCCTCAAGCAACTTACCAGGTCTTGGCATTCCTCGTCAATAATGTATCAGGTGATGTGAGGCAAGCACAGGTGTAGAGCTCTCTCTCTCTCTCCCTTACTGGAAGCTGACATTATGATTTCTTATGGTATAGAGTGGCTAGTGGGTGGTGGTGGTGATGACGTGTGTGGTGGCTGGTGGTGGTGGTGATGACGTGGGTGGTGGCTGGTGGTGATGACTGTGTGTGGTGGCTGGGTGGTGATGACGTTGGTGGTGGTGGTGACGTGTGTGGTGGTGTGGTGGTGGTGATGACGTGTGTGGTGGCTGGTGGTGGTGACGTGTGTGTGGTGGCTGGTGGTGGTGACGGTGTGTGTGGTGGTGGTGGTGATGACGTGTGGGTGGTGGGTGGTGGTGGTGGTGACGTGTGTGTGGTGGCTGGTGGTGGTGACTGTGTGTGGTGGTGGTGGTGGTGACGTGTGTGTGGTGGCTGGTGGTGGTGACGTGTGGTGGTGGTGGTGGTGGTGGTGACGTGTGGGTGTGTAGGTGTGTCTGACTCAGCGTCTTAACCCTCACTTAAAGACGTTCTCACACTACTCTCTGAAAACAATAAAACACTTAAGATATAAACAAAACAAAACAAAAAACAAAACGAATCGATCAGTTGTGTTAAAAACTCTATCCTCCCCCAGTCTCGTACTAACACCTTCTAAACCGATTCAAATCCATCAACATTCCACGGAATCTATCGGTCCTCGTGCCGATAAAACCTTTAACCATTGAGTTATTCTCCCTAGGACAAACACGTCATAGACACACACACATAACATACATACACAAATACACATACACATTACACAAGCGGTACAAACATTCCTCCGGTAATCCCCCCACCAGTTTGTGCCGGTTCGGACAGGCGAATTCCATGACAAGGGCCACGGCAGAGCCACAGGTTCGGCAGTGTCCAGAGAGGGAGGGCCAAGTGAGAGGTGTGCCACTGTCGCTCACGCTACCCACTAACCCACCACCACCACTCCACCCCCCCAACCCACCCCCTCCGCGTGTGTGTGTAACTGTGTCGTATTTGTGGATATTTTGAAGGATACGCGATGTGGATATTTCGCTAATGGTGGATAAGTATGTTTCTGTTGTTGTGTGTGTGTGTGTGTGTGTGTGTGTGTGTGTGTGTGTGTGTGTGTGTGTGGTGTGTGTGTGCGTGTGTGTGTGTGTGTGTGTGTGTGTGTGTGTGTGTGTGTGTGTGTGTGTGGTTGTTTATTATTATTATTATTATTATTATTATTATTATTATTATTATTATTATTATTATTATTATTATTATTGTTGTTGTTGTTGTTGTTGTTGTTGTTTGTGTCATGAGGCAAACATTATATGTTTTATCTAAAGAAAATAATTCTTCCGTATAAATAATTATATATTTTTGGGCAGATAAAATAAGCGATTATCGTGAGGTTAGGTTCGGTTAGGTTAGGTTAGGTTAGGTCAGGTTAGGTTAGGTTTTAGCAGTGTGAAAAAAGAACCAATTTATTCTCAACCTGTATATTGTGGGAAGGAAGAGTACGTTTTAGAGGTGGACACACACACACACACACACACACACATTGGACTTTTCATCATCCGGACTTAAAGATTTCTCGGACTTTTAGCATCGGGTTAGTGAATGAGACTTAACCACGCTCCTGAGGCCTTGACCGACCTCCTGGAGGACTGTGTAGTGAGGTAATCGGCCCTCTACCTCTCGAGTTATGAGGCCAGCGGTTCGGTAATTACATGGAGAATGAGTTATGAGGCGGGAGGTAGAGTGTGAGAGTGATGGGTAGGGGTGGTGGTGAGGGTGGTGAGGGGTGGTGAGGGGTGGTGGTGGGTGGTGGTGAGGGTGTGGTGGTGGTGAGGGTGGTGGTGAGAGGTGTGGTGAGGTGGTGGTGAGGGTGGTGGTAGGGGTGTTGAGGGTGGTGGTGGGTGAGGGGTGGTGGTGGGGGTGGTGAGGGTGGTGGTGGGTAGGGGTGGTGGTGGTGGTGGGGTGGTGGTGAGGGGTGGTGGGGGGTGGTGGTGGGGTGTTGGGGTGGTGGTGGTGGGGTGGTGGTGGGGGGTGGTGAGGGGTGGTGGTGGTGGTGGTGAGGGGTGGGTGGTGGTGGGTGGAGGGGTGGTGGGTAGGGTGGTGGTGTGAGTGGGTAGGGGTGGTGGTGGGGTGGTGGTGGGGTGGTGGGGTGGTGGTGGTGGTGGGGGGTGGTGGTGAGGGTGAGGGGTGGTGGTGAGGGTGGTGGTGGTGAGGGTGGTGGTGAGGGGTGGTGGTGAGGGGTGGTGAGGGGTGGTGAGGGGTGAGGGTGGTGGGGGTGGTGGTGGTGGTGGTGAGGGGTGGTGGTGGTGGTGAGGGGTGGTGGTGGTGAGGGGTGGTGGTGAGGAGGGTGGTGGTGAGGGTGGTGGGGGTGGTGGTGGTGGTGGTGATGGTGAGGGTGGTGGTGGTGGTAGGGTGGTGAGGGTGATGGTGGTGGTGGTGAGGGTGGTGGTGGTGGTGGTGGTGGGGAGTGGTGGTGGTGAGGGGTGGTGGTGAGGGGTGGTGGTGAGTTGGTGGTGGTGGTGAGGGTGGGTGGTGGTGAGGGGTGGTGGTGGTGGTAGGGTGGTGGGTGGGTGGTGGTGAGGGTGGTGGTGGTGGGTGAGGGTGGTGGTGGGGGTGGTGGTGAGGAGTGGTGGTGGTGGGGTGGGTGGTGAGGGGTGGTGAGGGGTGGTGATGGGGGTGGTGGTGAGGGTGGTGGTGGGTGGGGTGGGGTGGTGGTGGTGGTGGGGGTGGTGAGGGTGGTGGTGGTGAGGTGGTGGTGGTGGTGGGGTGGTGATGGTGAGGGGTGGTGAGGGTGGTGGTGGTGAGGGGTGGTGGTGATGGTGGTGGTGGTGGTGGTGGGGGTGGTGGTGAGGGTGGTGGTGGTGAGGTGGTGGTGGTGGTGGTGGTGGTGAGGGTGGTGGTGGTGGTGAGGGTGGTGGTGGTGAGGGTGGTGGTGGTGGTGGTGAGGAGGGTGGCAGTGGACGGAAGGTGTGGGTGGGAAGTGGTGGTAGTTAGGGAAGTGGTGGTAGTTAGGGAAGTGAGGAGTGAGAGGCTACGTGGTCGGCTCACCTAGCAACGTGACGTCACAGTAGTAAACATGGGACTAGACAAACAACTGACGACAACAATTTAGTTCCTTGTCATTCCCAACCTCCCCCCCCCCACCTATCTATCTATCTATCTATCTATCTATCTATCTCCTACCAAGAGTTGCAACGCGATATTAAAACTGAAATATAAGGTCAAGAACTTAACTGCAGTAATTTTTGTAAAATCAATTGACAAACATAATTATGTCTCAATATTTTGTTGTTGTATTCGTTTGATGGCAAAGATAACACACTGCAGTAATTCCCTTTACGTTTGTCTCTAATTGTTTTCACCATCAATAATATTTTAGTGTTTCAGTGCATTCCATTTTTTTATGGGGGAGGGAGGGAGGGAGGGAGGTATGTTTATTTGTTTCTCATTATTGGATAAATTTAAATTGATGTCTTGTAGTTATTTTAAGGTGAAATGAATTTAATCCCACAAGAACTTTCAACCAACTCCCAATAACACATAAACACGTCACTCTCCTATTTCTTGTTGACACCCAATTTACGTAGAGGTTAATGAGGAGGAGATGTTATTGTTGTTATTAATGTTGTGTGTAAGTAAATTAAGATATATCAAGACTTGAGAGCTTCCTCCCTGACACCACACGAGGAGGAGGAGGAGGAGAAGGAGAAGAAGAAGATGAAGAAGAAGATGAAGATGATGAAGAAGAAGAAGATGATGAAGAAGAAGAAGAAGAAGAAGAAGAAGAAGAAGAAGAAGAAGAAGAAGAAGAAGAAGAAGATGATGAAGAAGAAGATGAAGAAGAAGATGAAGATGATGAAGAAGAAGAAGATGATGAAGAAGAAGAAGAAGAAGAAGAAGAAGAAGAAGAAGAAGAAGAAGAAGAAGAAGAAGAAGAAGACGAAGACGAAGACGAAGAAGAAGAAGAAGAAGAAGAAGAAGAAGAAGAAGAAGAGGGAGGGAAAAAAGGAAAATAGGCAGAACAAAAGGAAGGGAAGACAGAAGAAGGAAGAACAAGAAGCAGGGAAGGGAAGAAGAAGGAAGGGAAGTGTGAGGGAAGGAACAGGTAGGGGCTGGGTCACCCTTACCTGGCTGCTGAGATTAATGACCTTGACATCATTAAGGTTTAACAGAGTTCCCCCACACAGGTGTAGTGATGGATGATACCTGCCCCCTCCCCCTCCTACCCCTTACCCCCTCCTACCCCTTCCTATCCCCTACCCCCTCCTACCCCTTCCTATCCCCACCCCCACAACCACCACTACCACCACCATCTAACCTCCCCCCACCCCTCATTACCATCCGCACCTACACTATTTCCGGGTCTTTAATAGTCGTAATCAAAGGTTTATCGACGTGGGTCACCTGTGAGACACCTCAAGGCTCTATACCTCATAAAGATACACAGTTAATTCACCTCTACAGCACACCCAGAGGACAGGGGATCGAACCTTGTACCTGGAAAATCACAGCCAAGAATACCATAGTGGACAGTGATTCAGACATAAGGAAGATTGAGTGTAAATAAGGCAATATTCGGAAGGCCTTTACAGTCGAGAATCCTTTGGCGTATGTGAGTGTTCAGTGAGGGAAGAATATGACACTGATTTAGTACACTCTGTTCATTGATACGGGTCTTGTTAAATACCTCAAGTGTGTAGTGAATGGTTAGAATGTCTTATGTGTTCTGGTGGTAAAAGCGAATATATTTGTGTCCTAGGTTAGGTTAGGTGAGGTTAGGTTAGGTTTGGTTTGATTTGGTTTGGTTAGGTTAGGTTTGGTTAGGTTTGGTTAGGTTAGGTTAGGAAACGGGGAGTACAGGTATTGTATCATTAAACCACTTATTAACAAGAGACCAGATTGGTATAGAAAACCAAACCTAACAAAACCTAACCTAACCTAACCTAACCAAACCAAACCAAACCAAACCAAACCAAACCAAACCTAACCTAACCTAACCAAACCTAACCAAACCAAACCATCTCCATCCATATCTCGTCACTACTCTCGAAAACTCAAAGTCTATCACAGAATAAATAGAAAAAAATAAGACGTGAAATAGACAGGAATAATTGAATATCAAAATAGACCGAGTTGATTAATGTTTGGTTTTGGGTGCAAGGAATGTCTGTCTGTCTGTGTCTGTCTGTCTGTCTGTCTGTCTGTCTGTCTGTCTGTTTGCCTGTCTGTCTGTCTATCTATCTGTATGTCTGTCTCTGTCTGTCTGTCTGTCTGTCTGTTTGCCTGTCTGTCTGACTGTCTGTCTGTCTGTCTGTCTGTCTATCCTGTCTGCCTGTCTGTCTGTCACCTGTCTGTCTGTCTGTCTGTCTGTTTGTCTGTCTGTCTGTCTGTATGTCTGTTTGTATGTCTGTCTGTCTGTCTGTGTCTGTCTGACTGTCTGTCTGTCTGCCTGTCTGTCTGTCTGTCTGTCTGTCTCTCTGTGTCATGGGTCGTATATGTCATATTAATACAGTGGACTGCACTTAGGGAAAAATAAAAATAAGTTCATTTCCTTTTTCCCTCTTTTCACTGATCTGGGTCACTGAATACCCCCGTTGAGAGAGAGAGAGAGAGAGAGAGAGAGAGAGAGAGAGAGTGGTCTAAATATTTGAGAATCTTTCGCCACGCCGCTGTCAATGAGGGAAGGGTCGCTCACATGGAGGTTGGCTGCCCTGTTAAATAACATTTTCTTTGGGGGTAAAAGTTTTCAGTGTTAAACTCTCAGTATATTTTTAATTTTGAATAGCTAAGCCTAAGACATGATCGGATAGGCCTATTTATGACGTACTGTGGCGGCTGTAGAGTTGGGATTAATATTTAGATCAGTGAATAAGACGCATGTGACCTAACCTAACCTAATCTAATCTAACCTAACTTAACCTAATCCACGGCAGATCATCTAAGTCTGAGTTTTTCACACACACACACACACACACACACACACACACAAGGAACTAGAGGTCAATAAAGGTCAAACACATTTAACAGCTCAAAAATGACGACGTGTAACTCAAAGACAAATGGAATCTAATTACTGTAAGTGAGGTCAAAGCCACAGGTCAAGTCCATTTAATATAAAATAAAAAGGTCAATTTATCAGAGCGCTAGTGGGCAGTAATACTCATTACGTAATTATGTTATAGGTTAGGTTAGGTTAGGTTAGGTTAGGTTAGGATAGGTTAGGTTAGGTTAGGTTAGGTTAGGTTAGGTTAGGTTAGGTTAGGTGAGAACTAAAGATCTAACAACCTCATAAACACTAATTAACTCAACATTATCTTCCTTTATTTTATCAATTTCTTCTATGATTCATTTCAACATTTAAATTGTACAAAGATCTCTTCTGCCGCGATGCACTTCCCAGTAGAGAGAGAGAGAGAGAGAGAGAGACACACTCACAGAGGAGAGAGAGAGAGAGAGACAGACGAAGAAATATTCACACAGTTTCAAGTTTATGTTATTGTAGTACTCATATAATGGCCGCCTAGCGTGTGTATTCTATAGCTTTTAATAGTTCTACATACACACACACACACACACACACACACCACCTCCCCCACACACACCACCTACCCACCCCCACACACTCCTCCCCACCCCCACACACACACCAGAGCGCACGTGGAGTGGGTGGAGTATTACTACTCATAGAAAAGTTCTTAGCTGTTTTAATGACGTGAATTGGTTTAGAATTTTCTACATAGCTTCACGTGGCGCTCTGGGTCGATGAAACGCTTTGGGGTGATTTTTTTAGTGTCCCTCGATGAAATGCGTGAGGGTGATTTATTTGGTGATTTTGGGGGGGTGATTTTTTTGGTGATTTTTGCGTGATTTTTATTCGCCCTCGATGAAATGCTTTAGGGTGATTTATTTGGTGATTTTTTGGGTGATTTTTTTCTAGTCTCAAATTGGCATACAGTAGTGTATATATATATTTTGCTATGTTATTTATTTACGTGGCAATAATTGTACTGTGTCAAGTTTTATTGCTGGGTAGATCAAGTGTGTGTGTGTGTGTGTGTGAACTCTCTCTCTCTCTCTCTCTCTCTCTCTCTCTCTCTCTCTCAGTCACAAAGAACAGAACCTGCTACTAGTTAAGACACCAATACACAAAGACACACACGTACGCTGCCCTCCCTCCGTCTCCCCCTCCCTACCTCCCTACCCCGTCTCTCCCTCTCTCCCTACCTCCTTCCCTCCCCTTCTCCACCCTCCTTCCCTCCCTCTCTCCCTACCTCCGTCCCTCCCTCAGTCAACACGACAGAGTAACCTTGACCTCTCGACCTCCGGAAACTCAAAACTTATACCTGAATGTATGTGGTGCAGGTGTGTGATTGGGCAGGTGTGTGATGTGACTGATGTAGGTGTGTAATTGACTGATACAGGTATGTGAGACTGATGCAGGTGTCTAAAACTGACGCAGGTGTGTTACTAACTCTGGTAAAATAACTTTGTAAATGTGTAAAACCATTTGAAAGTTTTAATTCAGGTTTAGATTTAAAGACGCCTTGATTTTGGCGGGAAAGTTAACTAATACGGATCGTTTCTTCTCCGACAGATGACGTGAACACCCCAAGAGGTCTTCCCTCGTCCGAACGCTTGGGAGTGGCAGTGGCGTCGGTGTCACGCTGTATGTTCGAGCGTCACATCCGGGTCATCAGCTTAGAAATACAAGAAAGGAACAAAGTTGATAATGCCTCGATAGCATAAGGAGAAGCTGCCCCCCCCCCTTGAGTTAATAACAGACCATAAACATTATAAACAATCCACTTTAATCTAACCAAAGGCAAAGCCAACAACATGGGATGTGGTCTAAGTTCAGAGGCCGCGGGCGTCTTATCCAACCCAGTAAGTTTAAACAAATAAACAATAACATTAGATGATAAACAATAACAAAACAACAGAGGAGTTTTAAAGTTTCACCTTAATTCCTGTAACAAAATAATGTATGTATGTAAAGTCTTGCTAAAACTTGGATGTGTTAAATGTGTCTGATGAGAAGAAGGAATTGTGGTTATGTTTACAAATTCATGTTAACAATCTGAATGAGGCCACGGGTGTAATTACCACAATCAATCACTCAATCACTCAACCAATCAATCACATTATATCTCAGACTATAGAAGATAATTGTCATTTTTTTTATAAGATTTGACTTAGAAATCAAATTAATTTTACTCTATAAACCTGTTATTTTTTTCTTTACCAATAAATGAATGACTCAGTAGACACTTTCTCTCCGTCAGGTAATAAGTAAGTAACTCAATAACCAAAATGTGAAAATTTCTAACCAAACTAACCACCCCCCCCCACCACCCCACCACCTCCCCACCCCACCACCTCCCCCACAGCCACCACTCCCCACCACCACCCCACCCCACCACCCCACCACCACCCCCACCCCCCCACTCTCTAACCTTCCATAGACAAGCCCGGACGAAGCTCTTGAGTTCGCGCTACGTAATGGAGACGCTTCAGCCCTCCAGAAGGCCCTCGGCACCCACGCTAATGTCAACAAGACGTTTAAGGACGACTCAGGCTATGAGTACACAGCCCTACACATGGTCGCCAAGCTCGGTACAACTCAGGCTGTGGGTGTCTTGTTGAAGGTAAGGTGTTGATGTTGGTGGTGGTGGTGGTGGTGGTGGTGCAGGGGTAGTGGTGGTGGGGGTAGTGGTGGTGGTGGTGGGAGTGGTGGTGGTGGTGGTGCTGGTGGTGCTGTTGTTGGGTTGGTCACTGTTATGTTGTTATGTGCTGTTGTGATTATAAAGTTCAGTGTAGTGGTGGTTGTATTGTTATTATTGTTGTTATTATTGTTATTAGTAGTAGTAGTATCATATTATTACTATTATTATTATTATTATTATTATTATTATTATTATCATTACATTTCTGTTTGTATTATTATCATTGTCTCTCTCTCTCTCACCCTCGTGCCCTTCTACCTCTTACATGAACATCAAAACAACAATTCACTTGCACAACATCACACACACACACACACACACCCACACACACACACACACACACACACACACACACACACCTCATAACCTTCCCCAACAACCATCACAACAACAACACAGTAATATTACAGATGATCTTCACTACACTCCTCTTTGTTTACTTTATGGTGAGTGTGGTGTATCTGGTCAACCACGTGCTCTTGTTTACCTTGTGTTAGATCAGGGGTCACCAAACTATGGCCCGCGGGCCGGATCCGGCCCGCGACGTCAGTTCATCAGGCCCGCCGTGGTAGCTCCGCCTACGCTCTGACGTTACCATGGCTTCCATGGCTTTCGTTCTGGCTTGCAAGTATTGAACAGAATGATTATGCTGCCCGCGCTCGTCATTCTTTCAGTTATCCGGCCCACTGTGAAAAAAGTTTGGTGACCCCTGTGTTAGATGATCTTTCGGACGTATGTTTCTATTTTCATTCAACCTGAGTTTCAGTTTTATGTTAGGTTAGGTTAGGTTAGGTTAGATTAGGTTAGATTAGGTTAGGTTAGTTTAAGTTAGGTTAGGTTAGGTTAGGTTGGATTAGTTTAGGTTAGGTTAGTTTAGGTTAGGTTAGGTTAGGTTAGGTTGGATTAGTTTAGGTTAGGTTAGGTTGGATTAGTTTAGGTTAGGTTAGGTTCTAGCCACATAATAACACCCTCCTCTCCCACAGGCCGGGGCGAATATCAAGGAGTTTGACAGTGACGGGTTCAGCGCGTTACACATAGCAGCCAAACACGACAAACCTGACGTTATAGCTGCCCTGGTGGAGGTGAGTCTCTCTCTCTCTCTCTCTCTCTCTCTCTCTCTCTCTCTCTCTCTCTCTCTCTCTCTCCCTCTCTCTCACTTCACCATATACGGTCACCAGTCAGCCATTTATCCTCACAATTACTCAGCCATTCAGTCTCTTGGTCAGCCAGCCAGGAAAGCAGCCAGTTATTGTAGGAAGCCAACCAAGAAACCAGTCCACTTACATCACCTACCAAGCCAGCCAGTCAGCCAGACACTCAGACATCTTGACAGCCAACCAAGAAGCCAGGCAGTAAAACAGACAACCAGTTAGAGAGCCAACCTAACCAACTATGCCGGCCAGCCAACTAACCAAGTCGATTCTCGGTCCCACGGGTCAATGACACTGTGCATTCTCTTCAACCCTCATCTACCCCCTCTGCCCCCCCTTCTCCCCCTCTATCTGCCCCCTCCTGTCTCCCTCCTGCCTTCCCTTAACGCACGCACATGAACGACGCTGCAACGCAAAACAGAACCACATACCTCAGTCACGTAACCTAACCTAACCACATACCTCAGTCGCCTAACCTAACCACATACCTCAGTCACCTAACCTAACAGAACCACATACCTCAGTCACGTAACCTAACCTAACCACATACCTCAGTCGCCTAACCTAACCACATACCTCAGTCACCTAACCTAACCTAACCACATACCTCAGTCACCTAACCTAACCACATACCTCAGTCACCTAACCTAACCACATACCTCAGTCACGTAACCTAACCTAACCACATACCTCAGTCACCTAACCTAACCACATACCTCAGACACCTAACCTAACCACATACCTCAGTCACCTAACCTAACCACATACCTCAGTCACCTAACCTAACCTAATCCTGGGGTAGAAAGACACTGAGGCTCCCAACACCGTAATAAATGGCTCGTCATATCACTAATCCTACGAGGGGGAAACGAAAGCTTAACAGGAAAATAAACTAGTAAATTATTATTGGTCAGCAGCAACAGCCAAAATATTTATCCCTGTATGTCTGTCTGTCTGTCAGGTTTAGGTTAGGTTAGGTTAGCATGCATGAGAGTTGGTCACGTGTAGAGGTTGTTCGTGACCTCAGAGGCTGTTCGTGACCCCAGAGGCTGTTCGTGACCCCAGAGGCTGTTCGTGACCCCAGAGGCAGGTCACTCCCTCTGACCCCGCAGTTAAGACCAACACTGAGGGATATATATTTTTTTATGGATTACAACACGACATTGATGACAAGGTGAAGACATGTAGGTAACCTGGGTAATTATAGACATGTTATAGACGTGTATCTGAGGTGTGATCAAAACCATGTCTATTACGGGTACTGTACGTGTTACATTTGTTATATCAGACGTGAAATATATCCGACATGAGACAGATATGCCATATACCAGAACCAGACGTGAGATATATACATGACATGAGCCAAACATGTCACAGACGTGTATCTGACAAGACATGTATACAACACAGACACGGGGGTGAGGGGAACGTCGCATCTGTGTATCACGATGAGCATTAAACATGGCAGGGAGGTGATTCACACTACCTAATGCGTTGTGACCACCTCTCCCCCCTCCCTCCCTCTCTCTTCCCACTCCCTCTTCTGTCTCCCCTCCCCCTCCTTCTGACCCCCCCTTCCCCCCAACCCCCTCCTACCCCCTCCCCCCACTGGGCACTATCGATCGGTCTTTGTCCCGACGAATTACTCACACGCACAGAAATTACGATTTATTTACCTGGCGCGGAGGACGTGTGTGCCAGGTGTAACCAGCCTTGTACCTCACCATCTGTACGGTAATTAGTGGTCACCTGGAGGGGTTTACAGTGTGTGTGTGTGTGTGTGTGTGTGTGTGTGTGTGTGTGTGTGTGTGTGTGTGTGTGTGGGGGAATAGCTAAGACGTATAGTGGCATCCCCTCCTCCGTACACACACACACACCCAGGTGTTGTGTTCACCCACTTCGTCACTGGTCTGTTATCCTCACCGTCTGCCCCCCCCCCTCCGTCTATGCCCTCCTAACCTTACCTAACCTAACCTATTTTGCACTTTAACTGAGGAGGTTTTGTCCAGGGTTTTTTCAGGGGCTTTTGTCCAGTGGGTCTTTTGTCCAAGTGGGCTTTTGTCCAGTGGGTCTTTTGTCCAAGTGGGCTTTTGTCCAGTGGGTCTTTTGTCCAAGTGGGCTTTTGTCTAGAAGGATATTGTCCAGGGGGGCTTTTTTCCAGGGGTTTTTTGTCCAGGGGGCTTTTATCCAGGAAGGGTTTTCTCCGGGGGTCTTTTGTCCTGGTGGCTTTTGTCCAGGAAGGGTTTTTCTCAAGTCTTTGTCTGGGAAGTTTTCTCCGGGGAGTCTTTGTCCAGTTTCTCCGGGAATGTCTTTTTGTCAGGGCTTTTGTCCAGGGGGCTTTTATCCAGGAAGGGTTTTCTCCGGGGGTCTTTTGTCCAGGGGGCTTTTGTCCAGGGAGGGTTTTCTCCGGGGGTCTTTTGTCCTGACCCCCACAGTGTCCTGGTCTCACCCGTTCTCTACCACACAGGGGGAGACCAACGTCGACATGGTCAGCCGAGATGGATCAACGCCTCTCAAAGTTGCCATCATTAACAACAGTCATCAAGCCTTATCCAAGCTGATCGAGGTAAGTCATCACTATCCACCTGAGTCATCACCATCCACCTGGGTCATCACTATCCACCTGAGTCATCACTATCCACCTGAGTCATCACTATCCACCTGAGTCATCACTATCCACCTGAGTCATCATTATCCACCTGAGTCATCACCATCCACCTGAGTCATCATTATCCACCTGAGTCATCATTATCCACCTGAGTCATCACCATCCACCTGAGTCATCACCATCCACCTGAGTCATACCTATCCACCTGAGTCATCACCATCCACCTGAGTCATCACTATCCACCTGAGTCATCACTATCCACCTAACCTAATTCCAAC
This sequence comes from Homarus americanus, assembly GCF_018991925.1. Classification (NCBI taxonomy): domain Eukaryota; kingdom Metazoa; phylum Arthropoda; class Malacostraca; order Decapoda; family Nephropidae; genus Homarus; species Homarus americanus. The sequence continues at coordinate 677,451 of NW_024721079.1, read as the reverse complement.
CTCTACACACCTGAGTCAGTAAAAGCGAGACGATACCGTGGCGTGTGAGGAAGGCTGGCAGTACTCTGAGATGGTAGTTTACCCCAGGAAGAAGCTGAGTTCTGATTGGCTGATTTGGAGTAATTAGTGGGGGGGTGTCGTTAACCATGTGTATACAGCGGCTGTTATAATAGATTGATTTATTCTTTATTGTATGAAGCGCCGCTACCTGATGACCTGTGTGTGTGTGTGTGTGTGTGTGTGTGTGTGTGTGTGTGTGTGTGTGTGTGTGTGTGTGTGTGTGTGTGTGTGTGGTGTGGTGTGTGTGTGTGTGTGTGTGTGTGTGTGTGTGTGTGGTGTGTGTGTGGGTGTGTGTGTGTGTGTGTGTGTGTGTGTGTGTGTGTGTGTGTGTGTGTGTGTGTGTGTGTGTGTGTGTGTGTGTGTGTGTGTGTGTGTGTGTGTGTGTGTGTGTGTGTGTGTGTGTGTGTTTTCCATCATCATAATCACTTGCCACTATACTCCGTACCTTTTCATTAATTAAAACATAATGTCAAAGTTAATATTGCGGGTGTGTGCGTTAGCGTGCAGTCCAAACATTATACCAAAAGGAGAAACATTAGAGAAATACACACGCGCGTGCATTAAGGTCATCACCCCCACACACACATTAATTGAGGAGTTGATTTTGTGGATGTGAGTGTTTGCGTGCAGTCCACACATCTGACTTGCCTTGATGTACCTAAGACAACACGCGCGTGCACTGCAGTCACACTCTCTTCACACACACACATTGATTTTTTAAACACTCCTATCCTGCAGTCACATAACCTAACCTAACCTAACCCAACCTAACCTAACCTAACCTAACCTAACCTAACCCAACCTTTATCGTCGGTGCAAAACACATAATAAATTTGTTCTCCCCCCCCTCTCCATCTCCCCCCTCCCCCTCCTCCTCCCCCCTCCCCCTCCAACCAGATCAATAATTACATAACACAAATAAGAAGAAAATCAAAGTTACATTATACTCCATTAACTTATATTAATAATCTATCTTCTCTAAATAATTATAAACCTTCAAACTACAAAAATAATCCACAGGTAAATAATTAATAGTGTAAATTATTCTAACGCTACAAGAATTATAAACAGGTAATATAATGTGAAAGATTATTATTATTATCACTTTTAAAATTATGAATTATTAGGTAAGAAATTATCACTATAAAGTCACTATAACGTCACTATAACGTCACTATAACGTCACTATAACGTCACTTTAACGTCACTATAACGTCACTATAACGTCACTATAACGTCACTATAACGTCATTATATCAAGGTTATACAGTATAGCGTAATTATATATTAGATTCAAACTCTGGATGATCATGTAATCGACTTTATCTTTCCCGATAATAAAGTGACAAACGAACAGACGAACACAGCTGCTATACCACAGTTCATGCTGAGACACAGACAGACAGACATACAGACAGGTCAGAAAGAGAGAGAGAGAGAGAGCGAGACAGAGAAGAGACACACATACAGACAGACAGACATACAGACAGACCCACTACAGTTACAGTGATACATAACTTACTCTCGCCGTTACAGCTGGGAGCGAGTGTCAACGCCACGGCCAACAACACCGAGGCCCCTCTGGTGACGGCAGCCAAGACTAACAACACCACAGCTGTCTTATCACTTCTGCAGGTAGGTACTGGGTGGGTGGGTGCTGGTTCTCCTGGGGGAGGTACTGGTGGTTCTTCTGGGGGTGGTAGTTATTGAATGGTGGTTAAACTTACGGTATTACAGTAAAGAAATCACTTTAAGATTTCAGAATTTAAATCCATTGATCTCTCTCTCTCTCTCTCTCTCTCTCTCTCTCTCCTTCTATTTCTTCTCTTCTCTCCATCCCCTTCTTCTCTACGTCTCTGTCTTCTCTCCCTCCCTTCCTTTCTTCTCTCCCTTCCATTCTTTGACTTGTTTTTCTACCTCTGTTTCTCTTTTCCTCTTCCTCTCCTTCATTTTACCTCTCCCTTTCGTCCATCTCTTTACCTCCGTCTTGCTCTTCCGTGTCTTCCATTCACCGTCTCCGCCTCCCGCCCCCCAGGCCGACGCGCAGTACGAAGGGTTGATGATCCCCATCATGGACAGCGCAGAGAGCCTCGACCTGCTGACGTGGGCCACCAGGAACGGTCACAAGGAGGTGCAGGATGCCATCACGGCCAGGGAGGCGAAGGATGGAAACCAAGACGACGAAATGAAGGAGGAGGAGGAGGGGGAGGGGGAGGGGAAGGTCATCACCAACGAAGAGAAGGATAAGGACACGGACTCCACGAGAGAGGCGGGTGATGGTGCAGAGGAGGCGGTGTCGCCAGGGGAGGAGCCTCCTGATGCAGCCGAGGACCCACCAGCAGAACAGGCACCTGCAGAGGAAGCACCAGTGAACGATGGTGCTGAAGAAGCGCCAGCAGAAGGCAAGGCAGAGGCGGCCGAGGAGGGAGAAGGGGAGAAGGTGAGTGATGGATAACTCTGGTGTCATCATAATATCACGAGACGCCAACCGTCCACCCCACAGCTTGGCTCAGTACCTAAAGCTAATGGTAAACGCTTCTAACTGGTGACATATCTAAGTACAACCATGTGTTAACAGATACATCCAGTAAGGAAAGAATATAGCTCAATTATTTTCTGCACATTGTTTTTGTAAAAGCTTATCACACTGTAGCTCAGCTGGAGGCAACACACTCCAGCTGGGTTGTGTTCACGCTGCTGTAATAAAATTTACATATAAATAGCCAGGGAGGACTGACAGTCACCTGACCCTTATATCAAAGCCATGTGATATACGTGTTGTATATGTTCTGGTCCTAACACAGGTACACGACCCGTCATTAATTACTCTAGTAAGTTGACTTATACAGACAGCTCACTCTGTAAATTGCTTACAATAGTCCTTTAAGCCGCTGTAGCCGCTACTTACATCATAACTTAAAACTTATAAGGCTTTAGTGAAAGACTGAGTCATAATTGTCTCTGTTCTGCTGTAGCATGTTTAGTGCACAGTGTTGCCATTACCGGAGCAACACAATAATGCCATCAGATAGGTCTCATTTGTTACATGTATCTCACCTCCAAATATTTCATTACAGAATATAATTATTTCCTCACAGGTTTTATCTTCATTATATCACAGTTGTTGTACAGAATGTTTATATCATAACAACAATAGAGGCATACAGACAACACAATCGTACACCCTGGAGGATTCGAACCCACGTAATTCAGATACCAAACGAATCCACACTCGAATTTTTGTGAGTTCGATCCTACAGAGTTGACGGTAGTGGTTGTGGTCGTTTGCCGTGGCTTGGTGTGTATATGTATGGACAACAGTACATGATTGTGAACCAAGACTGTTAATGAAAGCTGATTTAAGGAGTCGAATACAAATCAGTTATACTCCAAGTTCACTGAATAATTGATGATGGTCTAGTCGGTGAGGAATGGAAGGTCGGGACTAAGGTTGTGAGTACAGTATATCTACCCTACGCTACTTCAACTAGCCTTTTAAAACATTTGCTTATCTATGCTACTGCTGCCGCGCCATTATGCTTTACCATGGTATTGTAATATGCCTTATAGTATGCCTTAGCGTTTGTGATGTTTGAGTGTATTTTTTTTTAAACATGAAACAGGATTTGAGGTGGAGCAGCCATTCACACACTTCCTGTCCAAGATCATCATGAGTTTTAGTGAAAGAAGAATCAGGGTTTTTTCAGATATATTGACTTCAAGGGCCTTCCCCCAATAAAAAAATATATATACAAAGACTTAGACCATTAAGTAAGGTCATGTTAACCCTTTTGGGAGACGATGACTTAACCCACAAACACGATGACTATATTTACAATGATATAGTGGCCCAGAGCCTACAGTACACAGGGACCACTGCTCTCGTCCACCCATCACACTACAGGTATAGTTGTTATACATCACCCACCATACCTTACCCCAGGACCCCAGGACCCCAGGACCCCAGGACCCCAGGACCCCATCATAACTATACAACACAAAACAATAGTCTTACCCCATTGGACCTAATAACTCAAATTACCGGCAACACCACACCTCATACCGGCTACCTTACACCTCATACCGGCTACCTTACACCTCATACCGGTCACCTTACACCTCATACCGGCTACCTTACACCTCATACCGGTCACCTTACACCTCATACCGGCTACCTTACACCTCATACCGGCTACCTTACACCCTCATACCGGTCACCCACACCACACCGGCTACCCACACCTCATACCGGCTACCCACACCTCATACCGGCTACCTTACACCTCATACCGGTCACCTACACCTCATACTGGCTACCTACACCTCATACTGGTCACCTGTTAATTTCATGGTCACCCACACCTCATACCGGCTACCTGCACCTCATACCGGCTACCCACACCTCATACCGGCTACCTTACACCTCATACCGGCTACCTTACACCTCATACTGGTTACCTACACCTCATACCGGTCACTCTTTTCACCTCATATCACATTTTACACCCTGCTACCGGCACGACACTCATACCGGCTACCTACACCTCATACCGGCTACCTACACTTATACTGCTACCTTACACCTCATACTGGCTACCTACACCTCATACCACACCTACACCTCATACCGGTAAACGTCACACCTCATGACTGTCATACCATGCCTGTCACACCTCCCTGTCACACCTCAATTGTCACACCCCATGACTGTCACACTTATGACTGTCACACCCCATGACTGTCACACTCACTGTCACACCCCATGACCGTCACATCTTCACTGTCACACCCCATGACTGTCACTGTACACCCATGAGACTGTCAAGCACCCCATGACTCATCACACCTCACTGTCACACTCCCATGACTATCACACCTTGCCTGTCACAATTTCATGACTGTCACTACACCACTGTCACACCCCATGACTGTCACACCTCACTGTCACACCTCATGACTGTCACATCTCACTGTCACACCCCATGACTGTCACACCCCATGACTGTCACACCTCACTGTCACACCCCATGACTGTCACACCTCACTGTCACACCCCATGACTGTCACACCTCACTGTCACACCCCATGACTGTCACACCTCACTGTCACACTTCATGCATGGCTCCTAATGACTCCTGTCTCTTATTATGTCACCCATAAAGGAGTCTACCTTGAGAGGGTGACCAATAAGACTCCACCTGAGCCTCATAATGAGAGGGTGACCAATAAGACTCCACACCTGAGCCTCATAATGAGAGGGTGACCAATAAGACTCCACCTGAGCCTCATAATACTAGGTATAATAATAATCGGGTAATTAGTCTCCTCAGTCCTATGTTGTGTGGGGGGACCAGTCAGTTACTCGTCCCCCAGATATTACAATCCTCCCAGGGGTTTAAGGGGGTTTAAAGGGGTTTTAATGAGATTTTAGGGGTTTTAGTGGGCTTTCATGGGGATTTTTAGGGGTTTCTGGGTTTTTTCAGGGGTTTACAGGGGTTTTTCAAGTGTTTACAGGGGTTTACAGGAAGTTTCGGGGGGGTTAGGTGGTTTACAGGAGGTTTTAGAGGGTTATAGGGGGTTTTCAGGGGTTTACAGGGGGTTTAGGAGGTTTCATGAGGTTTCAGGGGAAATCACACAGAGCCAAATGACTTCTACAAATTAGGTCTAGGGCGAGAGGAGTTGTCACTAACATACACACGGTGCTGACATGCCTGCCCAGGTGTTGTCCGTACCTCTCTCATTAGTTTATATGTTTGTAAACTGATAAGGTGTCCCAGTGATAAAGTAATCTAATTGTTGTTGCTTATAGGTCATACGGTGTATATTAATCAATTCTTCTCTGAGTTCCCTTTAGTTCTAAGTGTTATTCTATTTCATCATCTGTTTTACTTGAAGGAATAAAATTAAGTTGAAAAATAAATCGATGGAGAATTGGAATAAAAAAATATTCACTTAAGTGTTGCTTATTCTTCCTGACGACAGGTGTTTTAACTTTACCTGTCTCAATGATTCTTAATGAGTCGTATGTTGGTTAAGTTTTTCCTTAATTTGGGATACGATAAATTTTCAACATACGATTTTTGTTTTACATTTTTGCTCGTAAGTTTATTTTCTCAGGTTAATTAATTTTATTTTTTCAGGTGAATAAACTTTCTCAGGTTAATTAAGTTTATTTTCTCAGGTGAATAAACTTTCTCAGGTTAATTAAGTTTATTTTCTCAGGTAAATTAACTTTCTCCGGTTAATGAACTTTCTCAGGTTAATGGATGAGTCTTACTGTCCCGTTAAGTGAACAACTCAACTTACGGATCATGAGTATCTTACAACAGCTTCAAGAGAGACGATAATGCTTGAGGCTGTTGGTGACGTTAACAATATATAAGACTTTTATGTATAACTCTGCAGCTACATCAAGACACTGTAAGACTTCCTCCCCACAACACTGGCTGGAGTGGTCTTATGATGCAGCACTATAGACTACTTCCACCTTAACCTAACCTAATTTTTCTCATGCACCGTCACACCCCACCTCTCCCACCTCCTGCCCCCCCCTCTCCCACCTCCTGCTCCCCCCCTCTCTCTCCTGCTCCCCCTCTCTCTCTCTCTCTTGCCCCCCCTCTTCTCCTGCCCTCTTCTTTCCTGCTCCCCCTCTCTGCCTCTCTCTTTCCTGCCCCCTCTTCTCCTGCTCCCTCTCTTCCTGCCTCCCATATGCAGTAAACTATCTCACTACTGTTCAGCATCACCACATAATGTGTAGGAGAATAATGTAAACCTCCAAGCATTATGCGTAAAATACGTTAGTCTACAATGAAGATGATGATTTCTACCAATACATATGGGTTTACAATAACCCCCCCCCCAAAACAAAAACTACTTCAAGATGTGGCTGTAGTGATGTTGTGCTTCAGTAGATAATATGAACAATGTCTTATGAGTTGTTGACAATTATAGCTTAAGAGTTAAAGGACTCAGGCTATGTATGGGTATTTTTCCAGTATTTCTAGATGGTTGTTTAGCTGCATGAATAATGGAAATTTTAGCTTTTTATTGTTATATCTTGCATGAATTTTAGCTTCTTAAACAGCTAAAGTAGAAATGGTAGAAAGCTATTAGATTCTACCAGATACAAGGTACCTATATTAAATATCCAGGTTGTTATTTTGCTATTATTGTCATAACTCCAGAGAATTATAGGTTAGGTTAGGTACTGAAGGTGGACTGAATGGAGTTAAGTGTGCTATAATTCTCTAGTTATGTGACTAATGCCTATAACTACAAAACTCTACGGATATAAGTATATAAGTTCATTACTCACCAGCCAGTGTTGTTGTGTGTTCGTGAATCATGAGTAAACACAATTCTGTAAAATAAAACACATCATATTTGGATCAGTTATAAATAAATAGATGAACTCCTATATTTTTATCGCATATAGACATAATAATAATAAAGAATTAGCCTCTCCTCATTAAATGCTGTCTATGGGTAAGCCACTGTCTACAAATTCTAGTTTTTTTTTCTACAGGTCTTATGGTCCTCATCTACAAAACACTACTGTTATGTCACTAATAACTACATAATAACCCACTGTTTTGTAAAGTAACTGGTGAATTATTTGCCTGGTCTGAAATTGTACTCACTTAACTAATTTGTTTTTTATTGACATGTGACGTCATAATATCAACCACCAACCATCGACGGCGCTTACTTTTTTATTCACGTGACGTCATAATATCAACCACCAACCATCGACGGCGCTTACTTTTTTAATTCACGTGACGTCATAATATCAACCACCAACCATCGACGGCGCTTACTCTTTTATTCACGTGACGTCATAATATTAAATAATAGCACCTGTTCAATACGTCCGAGCTTTGTTGATATTCACTCAGAGTTTCAATTTCATTCTACGTCATTCACCATCTGGTAACGTGTCATAATACTTCATCTTGTTCGTAAATAAAAGAACTAATAGTGAGGGAGAGTGTTGAGGTCATCTGGGTGGCGCGGAGGAATACACTCAAGAGTTACTGGGTGATGACGTCAGAGGTGCTGGATCAAAGAGTTACTGGATGATGACGTCAGAGGTGCTGGATCAAACTAATCAATATAATACAATATAATAGAATAATCACCACGTAACTCCCTCCCTCCCGTCTTTTTTATCCGTAACGTTTAATAATTCAAATCATCAGAGCTTCACCTATAAAACGGAAAATAATTACCTAAATATACCGACAATCCTTTGAAATATAGACAATAAGACAATACTGTACTGTTCTGTTCTCACCACTGTATAAGATCTTGCCTTCATAAATCAATTCTTCATTCTTTTTTAATCTACTTCATCGTCTTTCGCTTAATTTCTTTTCTTTGGATAGGATTAAGTGCTTCTAAAACGCTGAATCTTTCCTATTCTTCTTAAATAAATTGTTGAGTTAATAATGGGATCCTGATTCTGTCTCTGTTGATAAATTGGGGACTTTTTTTTTTTACCTGTTCATATCGATTTAATTATCTTTAAAAGTTAAGTCTCCCGCCAGTTAAAGCATTGAGACTTAGGTTAACTTTATACTTTTTTCCCTACAAGGTTTTATACTTTTTTCCCTACAAGGTTTTATACTTTTTTCCCTACAAGGTTTTATACTTTTTCCCTACAAGGTTTTATACTTTTTTCCCTACAAGGTCTTATACTTTTTTCCCTAAATAAGGGCTGTCAAAAAGAGCTGTCATGTTTCACTGAAGATCTGCACGGGAGAGAGAGAGAGAGATATTAGGGATGTGCTTAAGGATGACTGAACAAGAGCCCCAGAGATATGAGGACATGTTCTTCAAGAGTGTTCAATGTTCTTCAATGAGAGACAAAGAACACACACGTCCTCAACCACAGGAAACAGCAGGAGGAAACGGTAGGAGGAAACGGTAGGAGGAAACCCCAGGAGGAACGGCAGGAGGAAACAGTAGGAGGAACCAGGAGGAAACGGCAGGAGGAAACAGTAGAGGAATGGTAGGAGGAAACGGCAGGAGGAAACAGTAGGAGGAAATGTGAAACGGTAGGAGGAAACGGCAGGAGGAAACGGTAGGAGGAAATGGTAGAGGAACGGCAGGAGGAAACAGGAGGAAACAGGAGGAACGGTAGGAGGAACGGTAGGAGAAATGGCGGTAGGAGGAAAGGAGGAAACAGGAGGAACGGTAGGAGGAAAAATGGCAGGAGGAAACGGCAGGAGAAACGCAGGAGGAAATGGTGAGGAATGGGAGGAAACAGCAGGAGGAAACGGTAGGAGGAAACAGCAGGAGGAAATGGTAGGAGGAAACAGCAGAGAAACGGCAGGAGGAAAGGGGAGGAATGGCAGGAGGAATGGCATCAGGGAGGAAATGGCAGAGAGGAAATGGTAGGAGGAAACAGCAGGAGGAAATGGTGGAGAAACAGCAGGAGGAAACAGCAGAGAAACGGTAGAGGAAACAGAGAGGAAACGTAGGAGGAACAGCAGGAGGAAATGGCAGGAGGAAATGGCAGGAGGAAAATGGAGGAAATGGCAGGAGGAAACGGCAGGAGGAAATGGCAGGAGGAAACAGCAGGAGGAAACGGTAGGAGGAAACAGCAGGAGGAAACGGTAGGAGGAAACGGCAGGAGGAGGAGGAAAACCAGAAGAGGAGGAAAAAATGGAACAACAACAAGAGGCAAAAGAATGACCTTTTTGTAAACACCTGAAGACAATTTAATGAGAGAGAGAGCGAAGGTATCAGACAGGTAGAAGATAATTACAGGTAAACCGTGGCTCACCTGACACTTGAGGATGAGTGAAAGGACACCATTAACTTCAAGTATTAGGCAGAAGTGACAGAAAATATCAGGTAAGTATAACGTGTTGGTAGTAGGGTAGGAGAGAGTGAGCTTGGTGTAGGTGGGAGAGGGGAGGGAAGGGGTAGGGGAGGGGAGGGGAGAGGAGGAGAGGGGAGGGGAGAGGAGGGGGAGACATCAATGGATTATTAATTACACCACACAGAAGAGCAGAACCGATACGACTAAGGTTTTATCATAGGCTGAGGGAGCGATAGCGATGAGGTCAGGAGGGTTAAGAGAGTGTGGGGTTTTGATCGGGGAAACTATAGTAAAAAGTTAGCTTAGGTTAGATTAGGTTAGGTTATGTTAGATTAGGTTAAGTTAGGTTAGGTTAGGTTAGGTTAGGTTAGGTTAGATTAGGTTAGGTTAGGTTAGATTAGGTTAGATTAGGTTAGCTTAGGTTAGATTACGTTAGGTTAGGTTAGATTAGGTTAGATTAGGTTAGGTTAGATTAGATTAGATTAGGTTAGATTAGGTTAGATTAGGTTAGATTAGGTTAGGTTAGGTTAGGTTAGATTAGGTTAGATTAGGTTAGCTTAGGTTAGATTACGTTAGGTTAGGTTAGGTTAGGTTAGATTGGTGAAGGGTATTTTGTGGGGGGGGTGGCGGGAGGGACAGAGGTAATGATTATTTTATTTTGCTTTAGAATGTTACGTATATTAGTAAGTGTCTTGGTTAGGGTGATATTTTCTAGTGTTTGTAGGAAGATTCTTTGAGTTTTCCGTTTACTGGTAGGGAAGAAAGGCTCAACCAGGGTAAGGATTCAGGGGTTTTTTTGGGGGGGATAGAATCGGGTGTAAGGTTACATTCTAAAGTGAAAGGTCTACGAAATGTTGTCAGACCTGGTGGACTAGTAATGAGTACCTAATTGGAAGACAAAACTAGGTACAACATACAGCCACTTAATCCACTAGTGTGATTAATGATATTTAACCCTAATTAACCTGTAATTAGTCCATAGTAAATATTATTAAGGAGTTTGGTCTTTATAACAAAAAAATTATTACTATCCTTGGAATTTCTCAGTTTGATTCAGAGTTGTGTGAGACGTGACTGTCAATTAGCACACCAGAAGGAACCAAACTAGAATTATTGGTTCATTTTTTGGCTTTTGTGGGGAAGAGTTATCGTCATCACAGATAATCTCGGCAGACCAGGTATTGTCCGAGGCTTCGACAGGCTAAATTATTCGATGATCGAGACTTGAAAGGAGACAATAAAGAGGTGACAGTAATGAAGGTAATTTAGCATTGTGTGTGTGTGTGTGTGTGTGTGTGTGTGTGTGTGTGTGTGTGTGTGTGTGTGTGTGTGTGTGTGTGTGTGTGTGTGTGTGTGTGTGTGTGTGTGTGTGTGTGTGTGTGTGTGTGTGTGTGTGTGTGTGTGTGTGTGTGTGTGTGTGTGTGTATGTGTGTGTGTGTGTGTGTGTGTGTGTGTGTGTGTGTGTGTGTGTGTGTGTGTGTGTGTGTGTGTGTGTGTGTGTGTGTGTGTGTGTGTGTGTGTGTGTGTGTGTGTGTGTGTGTGTGTGTGTGTGTGTGTGTGTGTCCTTGTACCAACACCGTCAAGGACAGTCATTAGTTCCTGGCCTCTGCTCGTTGAAGTTATATAGCATTTTCGTTATAAACAATGTGAATATAACATAAGAAAACGATGATGTATAAAGCAAGTCCTATGGGTAAAACAATATATATATCCAAAGACGTAACATCGATTAACTGTTCGTATGTATAGCATGAACGCCCTCCTCCACACTATACAGCTTAAAGCATCCCGTAGGTGGCTCTCCAAACGTGTTTTATCAAGGTTAAGTACAAGGCTTCCAGGTCCCCAGCAGGTAGGTCCTGAAGGAAGTGGGCGGGGGTGTCTCTCACTCCTTGACATCATTAATAGGTTGGGTGTTACCTGGAGCGTCTACCTGAGCTTGAGAGGTGTTACCGTCCCGAGAAAACCTTTAATTAATCTGTGGTTGATTTCTTACCCTACAGGAGGAGGAAGCGGAAGGCGATGGCGATGGTGGTGATGCTGATGGTGGTGATGGTGATGATGGTGGTGGTGATGATGCTGAAGGTGATGCCGAGGGTGGTGATGCCGAGGGTGGTGATGCCGAGGGTGGTGATGCCGAGGGTGGTGATGCCGAGGGTGGTGATGCCGATGCTGGTGATGCCGATGCTGGTGAAGCCGAGTCTGGTGAAGCCGATGCTGGTAAAGCCGATGCTGGTGAAGCCGAGTCTGGTGAAGCCGAGTCTGGTGAAGCCGAGTCTGGTGAAGCCGAGTCTGGTGAAGCCGATGCTGGTAAAGCCGATGCTGGTGAAGCCGAGTCTGGTGAAGCCGATGCTGGTGAAGCCGAGTCTGGTGAAGCCGATGCTGGTAAAGCCGATGCTGGTGAAGCCGATGGTGACGGTGATGGTGGTGGTGACGGAAAAGGTGATGGTGGTGGTGGGGGAGACTAAGAGAACAGATCATCAGGTAATTTTCTCTCTCTTTTTGCCACACTCTGTACCTATCTCACCTGCTTGGCTCACCTCCCTCTATCTCTTACCTTTTACTTGTCTGGCACTAATGTATAACAAACATCACACCTCCAGCACAATACCAACTATAATTAAGATAGATTCCTCGCCTATAATAACCTATAATTTGTCTGCCAAAAAATAAAATGAAAAATAATCCCGTATAATAGTCACTGAGACGAACCCCTCATAATACGGGCCCCTCCTAAGACGGACCACTCCTAAGACGGACCACTCCTAAGACGGACCACTCCTAAGACGGACCACTCCTAAGACGGACCACTCCTAAGACGGACCCCTCCTAAGACGGACCACTCATAAGACGGACCACTCCTAAGACGGACCACTCCTAAGACGAACCCCTCCTAAGACGGACCCTCCCACGGACCACTCCTAAGACGAACCCCTCCTAAGACGGACCACTCCTAAGACGGACCACTCCTAAGACGGACCACTCCTAAGACGAACCCCTCCTAAGACGGACCACTCCTAAGACGAACCCCTCCTAAGACGGACCACTCCTAAGACGAACCCCTCCTAAGACGGACCACTCCTAAGACGGGCCCCTCTGAGAGTAGGTCGGGTTGAGCCATTCTACAATACAGTATAACACAGCCTGAGCAGCAACATAGATTTTCACTCAACGTTATTTGGAATCAATTCAACACAGATGTTTATCCAATCGAGAAGAAGAATTTCATGCGTTTGGCCAACCTTGTGTGAGGGTGAGAGTGTGTCAGTAATACCTGGTCACACTTAACTGATGGCTGTACAAACACTCAGACATCCGGGGGTCACGTCTTACACTCTTCCTCATCCATGTTACACCCTCCTCATCCATGTTACGCCTTCCTCGTCCATCTGAGACCCTCCTCATCCATCTTACACTCTTCCTCATCCATCTTAAACCCTCCTCATCCATCTTACACTCTTCCTCATCCATGTTACACCCTCCTCATCCATGTTACGCCTTCTTCGTCCATCTGAGACCCTCCTCATCCATCTTACACTCTTCCTCATCCATCTTAAACCCTCCTCATCCATCTTACACTCTTCCTCATCCATCTTAAACCCTCCTCATCCATCTTACACTCTTCCTCATCCATCTTAAACCCTCCTCATCCATCTGAGACCCTCCTCATCCATCTTACACCCTCCTCATCCATCTACTCGTACTTGAGAGCTCACAAAATCAGTCATTTAATATTATGAACAATGATAACTCGACACGGTGTATTTCTGACCTCAAGTAAGATTCATTCAAAAGTTCCGCGGATTCTGAGAGTGAGGATGAATAAGGAAGGCCAATTTCTCATCAGTGTGATATAATGTTTCTCATTTTCTTCCCCAGAGAGACGCCCCATCGTGGTGTGTGTCTCAGCGTCGTGGGGGGGTGTCATTGTGGCCCATCGCTCTTTCTCGCGTGGAAGAATTTGTATACCGTGCGTCTTAATGGTGTAAAAATATTTATTATTATATACCAATAAACAAAAATGGTACTAATTATTACCATGTGTGTGTGTGTGTGTGTGTCTGTGTCTGTGTGTGTGTGTGTGTGTCTGTGTGTGTGTGTGTGTGTGTGTGTGTGTGTACTGTCGTTTTTTTTTAAGACACACTTACGACCAAAGGGACACCTGACTATACTTCATATGTGACCACCAAACATTTGACTACCAGCCGCCACATCAAGTGACCACCAGACACTCATAACATACACACATCCACACATCTGACTAACCACAACTGTGACTAACATACATACGACTAACCACAACCCACACACTCACACTGAAGTATAAATGTGATGTGATGCCGTGATGTAGTAGCCATTTTCTAGAAGTTACTATTTACTATAATTATGACAGTAAAGTATAAGACCTGACACAGTTACCTAATATTCACGTATATTTTGAGATTCAGAGTTCAATTACCTTTTAAATATGTGACTTTAATTAGTGTTCTTATGTATAATTACAGGTGTTTTCAGTACAAATAGGTTATACAGAGTTTTATTGTAAGGAATTAATCTTTTTTTTTAACGACAGGTTAAGAAACTTGTTAAAATATTGAAGAAACAAAATCATATATTGACTTAAAATTTCACAAATAACAAAAACTCTGGTGGTAGAGTTTGTTAAGTGTTAATGTATGAAGAGAGAGAGAGAGAGAGAGAGAGAGAGAGAGTCAGCATATTTCTCTTTTAATTACAACTATGTGTCAGAGTCATACTGCCTTCCTGTACTAGTGATATAAACAGATACATTATAATAAAGAACTTACTAAGGCAAGCCCTCTCCTTGTCCTTCCTTCACCCACAAGAGACCCCAGGATTCGTTCACCCATCCACCCATTAACCCATCCACCTACCTACCCATCCACCTACCTACCCATCCACCTATTCACCCATGATTGAAATAGATCCATCCACTGGTAGGTAAAAGACTGATGGGTAAATGAATGGGGAACAACAAGAGCAAACTAGAGTGATTCACCAGGGAAGTGTATAGACAGACACTCACTCCCACACCTCCTCCCATTCAGGTTTCTCTTGGTTAGGTTAGGTTAGGTTAGGTTAGGTTAGGTTAGGTTAGGTTAGGTTAGGTTAGGTTAGGTTAGGTTAGGTTAGGTTAGGTTAGGTTAGGTTAGGTTAGGTTAGCTTAGGTTAGGTTAGGTTAGATTGTTTATCACATCCAGCCTTGTAGTTCAACAGCAGTTTAATATAGAAACAAATAAATAATTACTTTATATAAATGGCTTAGTAAATATGATAAACAAATTCTAAATGTCTTCCAGTAACACACACACACACACACACACACACACACACACACACACACACACCAGACATTGACCTATCTAACTACGCACATTTTAGCAGTCATGCCACGTGACCTGTACTCCACCACAACATGTTTACGTCCTGTGAGTGGTACTTGAGGTTCATCAGTGTGTGTGTGTGTGTTTGTGTGTGTTTGTGTGTGTGTGTGTGTGTGTGTGTGTGTGTGTGTGTGTGTGTGTGTGTGTGTGTGTGTGTGTGTCCTCTCATCACCTCAACGTCGTCTACTAGATACGTATGAACACAAACTCTTCAGAAACACCAATAAAATATGCAATGTTAAGTAGTTTCATTAAATTCTTTACTTGTCATCATCTAGGACACAAAAATATTCAAATGTTTAATATTTTTTTGTCTGTGGGAACGACGGGATAATATGTTATTGAGAACGTTGAAATGTTACAATGAACCCACTAACAGAGGTGGAACTGATATTTAGGGAAAGGAAGAAGAGAAATTAAAGAATATCACTATCAGAAAAGAGGATGTTCTTAAGAAGATAAATAAACTAAAGAAAACAAAATCCCCAGGGCCGGATGAGATTTTCCCTCGAGTCTTGAAAGAGTGTAGGGAACAGATTAGCGGACCCCTCGTAAACTTATTGACAAAATCATTAGACACGGGAGTTGTGCCAGACTTGTGGAAACAGGCAAATGTAGTACCCATCTTCAAAAAGGGAGACAGAGCATCAGCGTCAAATTACCGGCCGATCAGTTTGACGTCAGTAGTGGGAAAATTTCTTGAATCAATTATAGCAGATAGCATCCGATCGCATCTAGAGAAAAGCAAATTAATCTATGACTCTCAGCATGGGTTTACAAAGGGAAAATCTTGTCTAACAAATCTGCTGACGTTTTTTAGGAAAGTCTTCGAGGTAGTAGATAATGACGAAAATTAAGATGTTATTTACTTAGACTTTAGCAAAGCGTTTGACAGAGTACCGCATCAGAGGCTTCTGAGAAAAATTAAGGCTCATGGTATCGAGGGGAAAGTTTTAAATTGGATAAAATCATGGCTCACCGATAGAACGCAGAGGGTCAGCGTAGATGGTGTTAAATCTGAGTGGGGCCGTGTAACCAGTGGGGTTCCCCAGGGGTCAGTACTAGGCCCACTCTTGTTCATAATCTACATAAACGATCTAGATACTGGGATCAGCAGTGACATAAGCAAGTTTGCGGATGACACCAAAATAGGACGGCAGATTAATTCAGGGCAGGATGCAAATGCATTACAGGAGGATCTAAATAAACTGCAGGGGTGGTCAGGAAAATGGCAAATGAAATTCAACACCAACAAGTGCAGCGTACTTAATATTGGAAGAACAAATACTGATAATGTATACAGCCTTAACAACATCAACCTAGAGAAGTCGACTTGTGAAAGAGACCTAGGGGTACTTGTAAGCCCGACCTACCCTAGAAAACAGTGCGTTAATGTTCGAAATAAGGCAAAACAGAGTATTGGGTTCTATATCTGAAGTGTAAGTAACAAGAGTGCAGAGGTCTTATGCAACTATATCTTGCGCTAGTCAGGCCGCACCTCGATTATGCGGGTTCAGTTCTGGTGCCCCTATTATAGAATGGATATAAATTCACTAGAGTCGGTGCAGCGAAGAATGACAAAAATGATTCCGGGACTTAGAAACCTTCCATATCAGGATAGGTTAAAGAAACTTAACTTGCATTCCCTAGAAAGACGAAGAGTGCGGGGAGATATGATAGAAGTATTTAAGTGGGTGAAAGGAATCAATAAAGGGGATATAGATAAAGTTCTTATAATATCCGAGCAGGATAGGACTCGGAGCAACGGATTCAAGTTGGATAAGTTTAGGTTTAGGAGGGAGATAGGAAGAAACTGGTTCACAAATAGGGTGGTGGACGAGTGGAACAAGCTTAGTAACTTTGTAGTAAGTGCGGGAACTCTGGAAAGTTTCAAAAGGAGGCTGGACAGATTCATGGATGGTAG
Organism: Homarus americanus; assembly: GCF_018991925.1. Taxonomy (NCBI): domain Eukaryota; kingdom Metazoa; phylum Arthropoda; class Malacostraca; order Decapoda; family Nephropidae; genus Homarus; species Homarus americanus. The sequence continues at coordinate 660,236 of NW_024721079.1, read as the reverse complement.
AGAGTGGTAGTAACTCTCGACAGGAGCTGCCATGCACAGGCCAACCGACCTATTGCAGACTCCTTATTTTCTTATGTTCTTATGTAACACTTCGGTAAAATGGGCGGACAACACAACAGCTCCTGGGGAGAGTGATGCAAGGAGGGGTGAGTGTGATGCAAGGAGGGGTGAGTGTGATGCAAGGAGGGGTGAGTGTGATGCAAGGAGGGGTGAGTGTGATGCAAGGAGGGGTGAGTGTGATGCAAGGAGGGGTGAGTGTGATGCAAGGAGGGGTGAGTGTGATGCAAGGAGGGGTGAGTGTGATGCAAGGAGGGGTGAGTGTGATGCAAGGAGGGTGAGAGTGAAGTGATGCAAGGAGGGTGAGTGTGATGCAAGGAGGTGAGTGTGGGAGGGTGAGTGTGATGCAAGGAGGGTGAGAGTGATGCAAGGAGGGGTGAGTGTGATGCAAGGAGGGGTGAGTGTGATGCAAGGAGGGGTGAGTGTGATGCAAGGAGGGGTGAGTGTGATGCAAGGAGGGGTGAGTGTGATGCAAGGAGGGGTGAGTGTGAGGCAAGAAAGGATGAAAGTGATGCAAGGAAGGGGTGAGAGTGATGCATCAGGTGAACCAGCCATGACAACCCTTCGGTCTGTCTGGAGAGTCGAGGTTAGGTTAGGTTAGGTTAGGCAAGTCTTTTTACCTGTGCTGGCCAATCATCCTCAAGTAAATCTTCTCACCAATACAGGTATCCATTTTCTCATCAGTTAGACATAACTGATAGGCTACAGGTTAATAAGCCATAGATAATTATCTGCATGCTGAGAATAATCTTTCTTCAAAATAGATCCAAGTATGTCACATTATCTTCACGGTAGAAATGAAGGATAATCTTAATATCCAAATGTATGAATATCCAGGCAATTTGGATAAAAAGTTCTTGATATTTCTGTTTTTCTTCCCATCTAAGTATGAATCTAGGCGTACAACATCTCACCTGCTGAGAGACGAAGGACAAACAGAAACCTTTGAGATGCAGAATGAGAAACGGTCAGTGATCCTCAAGCGGGAAGCTGTACGCGGGGCCAGCCAGTGTTGTTGTGACAAGAGGCGTCAGTGGGACCTTGCTCTTACTGCCTCGCTTGCCCGCTGCGTCTAACGATGGTTATTACTTGTGTCAGGTGATGATTGCTTGTGTGTCTGTGTGTGTGTGTGTGTGTTTTTTTAGTAAGGTGTATGTAGGTTTGTGGGGAGGTTTTGGCGTGTGTATTCTTGTGTGTTTTTGGGGATGGATACTATAAGTCTGTATGTATGTTTGTGTAAATATCTGTACATGATACATGGAAGAGACACCCCCCCACATAAATAACTTAACCTCACGTATTAAACCATAAACCTTAACACTGGTAACATAAAACATTCAAATCCTGCATTATCATTCACATAAAATTCCTCCTGACTCCCGCGTTCAACTGGCTATAGAACCATCCAGAAACTACACCTAACCCCTTGTGTATGGTGTCCTCTTTGAGCTGAATAAAATTATCTAGCATTAACCAAATAAAATATTGCAACTGGCGTCCCCGTAGTGAAGACGTTAATAGAAAAATTCGCATAACACAAGGAAAATGGTAGGGAGATGGATTACGATATTTTCCTTATCGCATTTGGTCGACATATTTTCCCTCAGATCATAGAGCGTTGTTGCCGGGAGCTGCATAGGGCGCTGGGATAAAGGTTCACATCTGTCCATTGAATCATCACAGAGAGACAACTGGTCGCTTATACTCTGTCGTAAAGGCTGACGGGAAGGACTAATGCCGGGTCACATAACACAGCATACGAATGGATACTTCAACTCTAGATTTTTCCTGCGCCTCGATAACTTGTTAAGGTCCTTGTGTCCATACTCTAGGTTAGGTCATACACTAGACATCAAAAATTAACAGTTAAATAGTTATATATCTTTCTGACTATACGTAACAAGGTGGCACAACCTGGAGTGAGTGACTGAAACATCAAACAAGTGAATCATGTCTTTGAGCCTACAAGTATCGAGGTCACCAAAACATTTATACTTCCTTGTATCCGATAAATAACCTGTTGACGGGTGTTCAAGCTAATGCAAAACGACTGAAAAATGTGAAGAGAGAAACAAGAAAAATAGGCATTTGTGAAAATATTATTACTGTGCTTCAACAACTATGGTATTTAAGCGTACAATGTGGTTATTAATCACATCAGGTCTATCAGTGTCTTAAACAGTTGAAATCTAAAATAAAAAGATACCAATAAAATTTGATAAATGGAAAATTAATAATACTGTATTTACTTTTACTTTTTTCTTCTTCTCCACTGATCGGCTCGCTATCCCCTTGGGCGGCCGGTCATGTCTCTGGAACGGAAATAAAATAAATGTACAGGGGAAATTTGTTCACAATTATACTACATTATTACGAAATATATGATAGATATGTAAAAAATATAATAAAGGTTACATTATATAAAATACTGAATTAAATTGAAAACACAGGAAAAATATTTGAAATGGTTATATAAGTTGTAGAAACATGAAACCAAATGAAATTAACTGACAAATAACTAAAAAATAATAATAATTTAAGGAAGTCACTTTTAAAGATTAACATACAAAGCGATTAATTACAAAAATAATTAAGCAAGAAATTTTTAAAAATAATTAATGATGTAACAAAGAAAATGTGAAGAATATCATGGGATACTTATCAAAAAATCAACACTGTTAAACCTTGTAATATAAACTTTAATACAAATTCACAGCTTGGTAGACTAGAGCTGCATGTCAGGAAAACATAAAAAACAACTAGAAAATAAGAAACTAATAAGAATAACATCAGAGTTAATTGGAAGAATATAGTACTGAAAATTACTTGAAGTACCTGACACAAATACTTCTTCCAAGTGTAGCATTAATATCAAATTTCTTCTATGGTATTCGGAAACATATCGGCATTTTTTACCCGTCAGTGATTCAGTCGGTTAGTCGGTGGTAAAATAAAAAATATATGCGTGGTTAACAAATAAACGAGAGTGAAAATAGTCGGGAATCGGGATAATAAACACAGAGAAAAAGTCATAAATCCGAGAAGAATCAAGCGGTATTAGGACAGGCTGGGGTGGATGGCGTGTGTGTGATATTCCCGCAAGACTTACACGAAGGAGGGGAGACCTTGGGGGTGTTTATGCGGTGTGTGTGGCTTCAGGCGGAGGTCACGGACGTACAAAACCCCGAGATATACCCTGCCACATCCTTAGTTTGTTTTTTCAAGATCCCCATCAACAGAAGCCCTAAATATTTACCTTTCCAGATCATTCCATCCGGTTGTGCGTTTCATTGCTGTTTGCGATGATTTTTCTATATAAATCCAAACGCAACACTTCCACGAGAGACATTTATATTATATTTCAACATTATGTATCTGCCACGAATGAAAATTGTTCCGAGTGACTGCGAAATTTCAGCTTCTTGCGCCATTTCTGCGTGACGTCACCTCACAAGACTGTCACCAAGTGGAATTTTTCGCTCTCTTCCTCTAGATAATACGTTCATTAGCACGTTGTTGTTGTGTTGTGTTTTTTCTTTAATTCTATATACAAGATAAGTGGGATTATTTTGGAGCTATTTATAACAAGTAAAAAAAAACATGCGATCATCAGTCCTCTCCATACACTATTTATATATTGCCGAGATCATACACTGTTGAATAAAATTACCTAATTTAAGATAACTAAGCCAGTACATCTTCTAAGTGAGGTAAACAAATAAAATTATAGAGAAATAAAGCAGTAAGAAAGATCAAAACGAAAATTAGATCTAGCTGAAACAAGTAAACCCTAGGAGTGTGTATGTGATTTGCTCGGACACGCACAGTACTGTACTTAATAGCTTTAGGTGACGATGAACCCAACAGGAACGCCCGAAAATCGTTTATTCCATCACTAAGGTTAACCTACTAACACTTGATTTACATTTTCGATTTGTATTCATTTTAATTCAAATAAACCTTGTAGATATACCAGACTCCCAGCTGTAAAGTTACGTATCCATTTACAACTTGATGGACTGATAATGATGCCCCGATGCGAACCAGAGACCCTTGATTGGACAGAATGTGAGTGCTAATATCAACTAGACCGCAGCGCCGGTCTACCACACTCAACCTAGAGAAGTCGACTTGTGAAAGAGACCTAGGGGTACTTGTAAGCCCGGACCTACGGCCTAGAAAACAGTGCATTAATGTTCGAAATAAGGCAAACAGAGTATTGGGTTTTATATCTAGAAGTGTAAGTAACAAGAGTGCAGAGGTCTTATTGCAACTATATCTTGCGCTAGTCAGGCCGCACCTCGATTATGCGGTTCAGTTCTGGTGCCCTTATTATAGAATGGATATAAATTCACTAGAGTCGGTGCAGCGAAGAATGACGAAAATGATTCCGGGACTTAGAAACCTTCCATATCAGGATAGGTTAAAGAAACTTAACTTGCATTCCCTAAAAAGACGAAGAGTGCGGGGAGATATGATAGAAGTATTTAAGTGGGTGAAAGGAATCAATGAAGGGGATATAGATAAAGTTCTTATAATATACGAGCAGGATAGGACTCGGAGCAACGGATTTAAGTTGGATAAGTTTAGGTTTAGGAGGGAGATAGGAAGGAACTGGTTCACAAATAGGGTGGTGGACGAGTGGAACAAGCTTAGCAACTTTGTAGTAAGTACTGGAACGCTGGAAAGTTTCAAAAGGAGGCTGGACAGATTCATGGATGACAGAGAGTGGTAGTAACTCTCGACAGGAGCTGCCATGCACAGGTCAACCGGCCTATTGCAGACTCCTTATTTTCTTATGTTCTTATGTTCAACCCCCTCTCTCTGTTCCCTCCCAACCTTTTTTCTTCTGTTCTCCTACTCCTTCTCTCCCCCGTCCTCTTTTCCCCTTACCTCTCCCTGTTCTCACCACACGGAGGGAGGCTCTTCTCTCCCTTGACCCACCCCCCAAGAAGTCTTCTAAGGCACGAACTGCCTACAATCACCCGGGGGCCGACACCACCCTCCCCCTCCCTCCTTCAGATCCCGGGGATGAGGTGTTTGATCCCCTCGCTTGCGTCACGTGATTTTTTTTCTCTGCCCATGGGAACCGCCGAGAGCACATAACCACGGCATCACGAGGACGACTTCTTCACGAGGATCACCCTACACGAGGACGACGACCCTTCACAAGGGCGACTGTAGAACGTGTCTGTATTTTTTATTCACATGTCTGTACTCTTCATTGTGTGTCTGTACTTTTGAATAACATGTCTGTACTCTTGATTCATGTATTTGTACTCTTGATTCACGTGTCTGTACTCTAGATTTAGAATTCTATTAACATCATACTCCACCCCGAACATACCCATATCTACAGCATACATTAGCGACGGTGGCAGATTCATCCAAGGTTTATACAGTAGAATATAGACCTTGGATTTATCAAGGTAAGCCGTCGTGCGTCGGTGTTTCCAGTCTCCACCTCCGCTTTCCTATTTTGAATGCAAGAGGGATGATGATGATGATGATTAGTGTTTTTGATCGGCCATAAGTCTTGAGCGCTACGTAAATAAATCTGAAAAATCGACAACTCACAAAATAGTGATGAACTTCCGCCCTTCACGCGATATATTTTGGCAGTAAGCGGCTAGCCTCGTAGTGACGGTGATGAGTTAGCCCGAATTAGAAAAACGTCACACAGCAAAAACATTTTGGGGTTGTTGTTCTCGTTAGGATATCGGTCATCTTTGTGTTGGCCGTCTTCACAACCTCTATACATAAATAAACAAGACATGCAAGATCCCTCCACCACCTTGACAGCCGAGCTTACACTTGTCAGCACCTGGGGAGGAGTACTGTCAGTTTCATCTGTTTTAAGTACAAAGAGATATACTGCAGTACTGCGAAGGAACATATATTTGTTATCAATAGTAAGATGAGTATTTCTTTTCCAGACATATACATACAGTATACTATAGTAATAAAAACAATACGACAATGCACAGAACCTAATGGAACCATTACTTAAACTTGTCTGACTTCCTCGCCGGACCCCTGGCATATTAAACAGAAAATAACTTACTTTGATATCTGGTACCAATCAAAGTAACTCTTGAAGCAGCATGGTATAACTTTACGCCTTTTGTGGACGTGAGAGCACAGTGACACCCGGACCATGCGGCTCGGTTACTGTACTGAAACAACAAAGATCGGACAACAAAGGCAGATTTTTTCAAAGTATTTCCGGTGAATAATTTATTTCTTCGCTTACAAAGCAAGTAGAGACATCATTTTAGTGTCATATGATCATTTTTTCGCCGAGTTTTATCCCGCAATTTCCCTCATCCTTCATACCCTGCCCACTACAGGTGAGTTTTTATTGTAGATAGAAAAAATATTAAAGTACTTATAATCAAAATGGAAAGTTGTGTCGTTTTTATTACTTATTCTCATCCAAAGAACATACTGTATGTGGTAAAAATTAACATAATCTAACAACTCCTGGTTGGTGTAAGCCGTCTGCTGCAGTTATCATATACTGTGAGGTATTGTTTGTAGAGAATGAGCATGGGAACCAAGCATAAAATAATTAGTACTAGAGTAATTCCCAAAATTATCACATGTAATTCTTTTTTTTTATATATACATTAGAGGATTGGTGAAGTTTTTACAGCGGTAACGAGCACGTTATCTCACTACAATGTCCTGGTCCGGACACACGTGAGGAGTATCCAGTGTGACCCTACCAAACTTTTTTTTTATGGAATATACAAGGTTTCAGAATGCATAGCTTCAAATGTACAAACATTTACTAAATTTTGCTCATTTTTTTTCTGTGTATTTGTGGCTTATGCAATACCTTGGAAGAGCACATTGGCAGAGTTTTTTCCTTCTGGAAGTTATACATTGTCTTCATGAAGGAGACTTACCATATCCTTGGTTTCATTCCCAACTGTATCAAATACAGATATTCTGATCAGTGCTGGTTTATGTGCTGACTTAACTGTTGTTGTACTTATAATAGGACTGGATTCATCAAATATGCTTCTATGTACGAGACAACCGTGCCCGAGCACATCGTTACACCTGTAAAGTTTGGCCACCACATGACTCAATCATTCCAAGCACAGTATATTCAATGTAGCCAATGTTCCACTGGTTCCAAAAGATGAGATTCTGTTGTACCCATTGCACATTAAGTTTGGTCTCATCACACAACTGGTCAAGGCAATGGATCATGATTTTCCAGGATTCAAACTAAGTAAGTCCTATATTAAAGGTGTGTTTGTAAGTCCACAAATTTGCCAGCTTTTGCCTTTTTGAGAAGGCAGTGAATGTGGAGTTAGCAGTTTGGAATACTTCAAAGGCTAAAATTTTCTGGTACCCTACAATATGGCTTTTCAGGAGGGTAGCGAGTTTTCTCCAACTGAACGCCTAATACCAAGTTGTTGGATAAAAGGCGAGTGTATGACCTACAATAAAAGACAAGTGGATGATGAAGCTCAAATCAAAGGAAATGTGTTCAGGTTGAAAAGAGGGTGAATAATGGGTTGGGGTCAGGGCAGTGTGGTCAGTGAATTGGGGATAGGGTGGTAGGGTAATAAACTATGAAAGAAACACTTCATAAACTTAACTTAATTTTATATTCACACAATTTAAATACAGTACATCAGGAATGTCTGAACACACTAGTTGATTATATATTACATAAACAATATATACTGCAAAATATTTATATAAATCTGTCAAATATCAAACACAGGTAATCAATGAAACTCCTGTGAACTGATTACTTATGTAGCTACTGCATACCATTTACAAGAATTTAGATAATAACTTAATGTAATGAAAATTTCAAATTTGCTGCCATATACTCGTGTGTGTAGTGTATATATATATGTATATATATGTGTGTATATATATATATATATATATATATATATATATATATATATATATATATATATATATATATATATATATATATATATATATATATATATATATATATATATATATATATATATAGATATATTATATAGATTCAGTAAGTCATATGCACATGAGAGTAATATGTAGTTTATATAACTCTGCAACTCCTAGTCCACAACAGAACTGGTACAGTACTTATAATTGCTTAAATCTTGAACACATTTATTCAATTAGAGAAAATCTTGCTCATCCCCCCTGGTGAACTTTAATACTTATATATCTAGCAGCAGTTATGCTAAAAATCCTGACCCCAAGATGAAAAAACTTTCTCCTGACCTTTTAAACAGAATACATATTGTACTGTACAGTAGTTGGTTTCCTCTAACATACTGTACAGTACAGTAACTACCAGAAAGAATTTGTAGCTGTCTAATGGAACACAACCATTTTTTTATTTCCATAGAATTATGGCTGGAGTTCAACAAATTACAATTAGTACAGTACTGTACCTTATATATGCCATACATATTCTCAAGCTGGCTAATATTTAGTTACTGTATTTTGTATTACAACATATGTACTGTAGTCAAACCACGCAAAGAAGTACACATACACAACAGCAAATATTCCAAGATCTTTTTTTAACCCAGGCATAAAAACAGGAAAAAGGAAGTCTGTTGACATCATGGCTTCAGAAATATAGTTTATTACAGTTTCTAAACTTCTTACTTCATGGTAAGGCAGAGACAATGCATCATACTGGGTAGTGGGCTCTTATGGTGGACTTTACTATCATACAGAATCTAGCAAACCCTATCAACAACAAGAGATTCAACCATCACAATTCTTCCTAAGCCTTGACAGGTGGATTTTGTTTGACCTGCAGGATGATGGATCGCATGCGAGAAATATCTCTGGAAGATTTTGAAGTCTTTGGGTTGAAATTACAGAGCTTGGTGATGCGCTCCCACTCGGTACCCGGCTCAATCTTCCCGGTATCAGCTACCAGTTCCTTCTCGGCAGACCTGAAAAAATTAAACACGTGAGGAAATTTAACAACTTCCAAATATATCATTCAAAACCACCAAGAATATCTTACAACAACTTTACTGATACAAAAAAGTGTGACCATTACTAAACAACCTATAAACAGTGGTCATTGTACTGTACACCTAACCCACTCCTCTAAACCAGCCTTCTTCCCATTTGTACAGTACTGTATTAGGATTCATCTACCTTTCAACAATATAAAAATTCCCCATGGCCCTATAACGGAGATGATCACAAAACCATCTTGGCACATGCATCTCTAAAACACCAACTGTACCAAATCTTAAGTCAATCATACAAAATGACACAGATGGAATCATCAGGGTGGATTCATCCTGGCACTTGCAATAAGTCACCCACGTAAGTACGGTACATCAACCAGTAAAAATTTCAAGCAAGTCAGTTAAAATTGGTTTACAAATTGATTATAAAGATTTGCACTCGTCACTAGGTAATCATATTTAAGAATCAAATACCTTTGAGTATATAAAGCACTGTACTGTACATCATTTAACCATTTACACAATTTATGAAAAATTATTGAAAATTGGTAGACCGACTCATTACTGTACTCAAACGTCGGATTAAAGCACGCACGCACACACACACAAATCATTACATCCCTTTTGGCCAGAAAGATAAAATATCCATACAACAGTAAAACAAATGAGGAAAATTTAACAAGTCAGGCAAGGAGATCATTTATATTATTTTCTTCCAAACTAACATACTGAACTCTGTCCATTCACAGGTACTCACAACTAATACACAAGATGTTGTCTCACCAACCAATCTAATGCCTTGTGGGTAGGGGAAAAATACCAAGCAAATCATATCAATGTACACATGCAATGCAGCTTGAAGATAGTCACTATGACTTTAAACAAGCCATACAGTACTGCAATGAATAGAGTAACATTAAAAAGATTTTCAAGGACAACATATATGACTCAAATCATCATACAGCATCTCATTTACCGAAAAGATTCCCTGTACTGTCCTAACATCTATGACGGACGGTGGTGACACAACTGATATGTTAAACAGAAATACAAAGAATATGATAAATAATGTTTTCTTCAATATATACAGAGAAAATTAGCTGTAACTATATAGGCGATTTGAAAACTGAATATCTTTAAATACACAGTGAAAATAGAGGCAATGCAGATATATATAAATATATGGAGTAAGAAAACAAACAGATGCAAATGCACATTCCAGAATGAAACAGCTTGAGAGAGAATGCCCCTCTGGAATAGTAAATGAGAGAGATATCTGGTACCCCAAATTTACAAAGAAGAATCTTCATCACTTTGCAAGTTACAAAAACAGAAAGTTGTTCTCCATCATTCATTCTGATCGTTATGTATCTGGTGATTCGTCAAAGCACTTGTTTACTTGAGGAAGTTTCCCGAATAAGCCTAATAACATTAAATTGTTGACACATCTTAATCAGGTCAAAGCATGTCTTCAAGGCATCACGTTCTTTTAATGTATTCAACACTATTCCACGAAGCCAACAATACGTTACCGTTTTTTTTCACGTACAGTTTAGAGTATTAACATTTACGCTCTCTGCTTACTACTGTATACCAAAAGCAAACTCACTACTGTACAGAAGAAGAACTAACAGAGAGATCATCTTTGTATGAATACTAAAGTACGGTAAATAATTTGTAATAAATATGACATGCAACACTTACTTGGATGCCTCCCTTGAAGCATGAAAGTTTTCAGATTATAATTACACTTCTAATAAAATCATTAATCATTAATTTATTCAAGATTATTCTTACAATTAAGGCTACCAGATAAAATTCCATGGTTAAAAAAAGCCTTAAACTAAATGAGCATAAGACATATGAATCAAACGCCTCTACCACTCAACCAATACTGTACATGCAGACCTCCAATATTAAATCTTCTTTTCAGCCCTAGAGTTACTTACACAGTATATTCATAACACTAGATGAAGGTTGACAATGAGCAAAGCATATAGGACATACTTAAGATGGCTATAACATTGACCTCATGTTATATTCATAACAAAATTAGTTTTGGTATATCCATCATTAATAAAATTACCTAAATAATAAAGCTAGCCCTAATGACATTTTTTTTCTTAAACATCATGTGGCTACAACCCGTTTTAACCCTTAGGCCCCGGGTGACGTTCCAGAATGTCCGCCTATTTTCCCGCTATTTTTTTATTATTATTATTTTTGGAAAAGTTGATTTTTCTTCGCAATTTAACCCAGCGCGGGAGTACTGCCAGCAGCACTCTAACCCGGGGCTTAAGGGTTAAATCCTATAATAATTACTAATTATAGTCGCATACAGTATACTATATATAATATAATCAAAGCGACTTAAAAATACCAAAAACATGCAAGCCTGGTCATTCACTGAGCATGAACACGCTATTCTGGCTTCAAATTTAAAAAAAAATCATAAATTATATTAAAAAATAGAAGTATCAATCATTCATATCATGAGAAATCAAATAATTAAGAAAAAAGCAACAGCTGAACTTGGACATTTCATTTTATAGCCTCACAGAAGAGACGAGTGACTTGTTTTTCCCACCAACAGAACAACAATTTTTAAAGACACCCGAAGACACTATGAACTCTTCTGGAACATCAGCCATCATTCTGAACACTTGTGAGCAGCCACCTAGCAGCATTTCTACGAGTACCTGTTAAGATACCTAAGGTCATGCATGACAAATACCTGGGACTTACTCACAGTATGAGGAGCACTTGTGAAATACTGTACTGTAATAAGCTCACTGACATGATTTTTCTGCAAATTTTGTGGTTACCAATACAGGGTACTTACATATAACACTTTACAGTGCAGAACAAACAAAATTTCTTCCCCAATTAGTTCAGTGTATCGAGGGTACTACTGTAACCTAACTTAATTCAAAGTCAATTTTCAAGCTCATATGAGATACCTGAACATAAAACCGAAATTAAATCTATCCAGAAACTAACACGAGACAAAATAAGCACCATAAGCCTCGGACAAAAGGGATAGTGTGGCTCATTATAATGGTGATCTGGCCTATGGAACCCTATGAAATATCCACAGATCTAAACTGAAGGCAATAAGGCCATCGGTCATAAAACTAATGCCTGGACGCCTATAAACCTCCGCTCACACTAATGTTATGGAGACAAGTGTAATTCACTCGCCAAATTTGTCTTAATACCCTACCTGTAGTTTTTCAAATACACTTCAGCCCGACTCACCTATTGGCCTGGCGTGTCTTGGCAACCTGTTCTTCGTGTTGCTTATACCAGTCTTCTAACTCTTTCTTCGCCTTCCCATTTAATTCAATTTTGCTCACCTCCTCAGCAGCATCTGATGAAATACATGAAATGAGTTATAGAATGAAAATAATTTCATGTTAATTAAAATTGCAAACAGAAGATACAAAATAAAAGTCATAATTCAACTTTCTCTGGTTAAAAGTAATCATTTGAACATTAGATATACTTTGGTGTATCACAATAACTGTAGGTCAACAATCACTAGTACAGTACAACATATCCGACCAACCCTTCTCCTCCAGGCGGATCCGTTGTTGCTCTCGCCAGATCTTAATCTTCTCTGGCTCCTCCCTCACCACAGGAGGAACAGGTGAGCGAGCTGAAATATTTAAATACCTCTACAGTTATTACTATTAACCATCATAAAACTACTCCTACAAATAAGGAACTATATCCTTTACAGAATCACAACATTAAACCCCATGTCTCTACCAATTACCCAGTTATCTATGAAAATGTCCCAACTTCACATTAATGCATAAAGTCTCGGCCACAACTTGTTTTTTCCCTATATGTTGCTCACCTTTAACACCTTGACTCCCTCTACTCTCCTCTATGATCAGACAAGTTAGTTAGTTACCTTAACCCTACTTCCATTACTTAAGGTTTTCTCTTCAGGCAAATTATGATCACTTTGTCAGTTGATACCCTCAAGATTTTGCATTTTCTTTTAATAAAGCTTCCATGTCAGCTTCTTGTCCTCCCAGTTGAGACATTAATACTTCAGGTACAGTAGCCAGAAACTTTATACTCTTGTTTACTCTGTCCTGATATTTCTTTGTGCAAATTGATTACTAATATTTACCAACTTTTCCAACACTTTATTCTTTCACCATGATCTTATTACAACCAAATGATTCATTCTGAACCAACATATCCCAAGGTATTTTGTATCTCAGGATTTTACTGTATATATTTCTGATAAAACACACACTACTCACCCATTAATCCATTCATTATCTATTTTCTGCCATGGTGTTAAAACTGAATTAACAAGAATACCTGTAATTGGGAATTAAACCAAATTGAAAAAATATATATATACCTGCATTTATATATATAAATTCAGCTGATAGATTCATGGTGGGGTGGACTTGCTATTTTTGCCAGAGAACCATTTCAAATTAATAACTGCCTACTGGGATGTTGACACTTCCACACACTGTTGAACTATAACAAAAGTACTTCGGCGAACACTGTCAACACAATACAATACCTAAACACCTGATATCTAATGAGCATGAACTAACTCCTATGTACAGTCACTCAATAAACTATCTTTACAAAATTGTATTAGACAATATGACAACATACAAAGGATTTTGACAAACCTACTGAGACAACAGGAGTCACGGTGTTCATTCTGAGATTCATCGATCACCCCGAGGGCAGATAGTTTTTTGAGAGACTGTACGACAGTTTTTCTTTTTAGAAACACTGGTATTAAGATTCCATAAGAATCTCTATGACCAAATGCCAAAAAAGCCAATTACTCAAGCTACAAAAATATAAAGCACAAAAAAAATTTTCTCAAATACAGTATATTAAACAATGAACCATGCATGGAAATAATCATCTATGGTTCATTACTATTTTCTACATGCCTGCAACCAAGACAAAGGCATAGATATGACTGCAATCAACACCTGAAGGACTCAAAACTTGCACAAGGGGTAAAAGATTATTTGCTTATACTATATGAAGATGATATTGGTAACAAGACTACTGCATTAGCTTTACTGTCCTCGTCAGATTAAGATAAGACCAAAAATTTGATTACATACAAGCCTTTGAGTGTAATGAGAACTAGGACCACTCTTAGACTTGGTTTTATTGTTGGTCCATCATCTACACATTCATACACTACAATACAAAGCACATTCAGTTACCAGAAATAAGACTTAACTGCCATGCACAAGACTATGTTATCAACTAAAAATTATTGAACGTTACTACTGCACTGTACATTAATCTCTCAGTATATGCCAGGAGTATGTTTGTTGAATATCTTACATTATACAAATTTACATAAACTGAATACAATACTGTACTGTACTTAATTATACATGTAGTTAATATTTTGTTGCTACCTGCACGACACAATAAGGGACAATTGTACTCTTTAATGGTGTTCAATATAGAAGTTATTATCAGCTATGGTCATTATACAGTACAGGAGGGTATGTAAATAGTGTAAGCGCATTGTATGCAAAAAGCGCAGTAAACGTCCGGATTTAATGGACTGCCAGCATGTATAACTGAGTTTAGCATACCAATAACTCATTTTTTATTATAAAAGCTGATACAGTATATGTATAACCGAGTCCTGTATACGGACGTATGTATAACTGAGTACGTACTGTATATGTATAGCAATTGCATAAATAACAAGGACCCCTTGTACTGTATGGATGAAAAAACCTGATTCCTCTGGACTTTAAATAACTAATTGTGAGCAGGACATTCAAAGTTACCAATACATGAAGAACTGAGAAACCTTAAGTTGAAATTTGTGAACCTTTCCAATATCACTTTAGCAACATAAATTAGCTGTATCCATCAGAGATCAGTATGGACCTTTGTTTCATTTTTTTCCAATCCCTGATCAGAGGCAATAAACTTGCAATACTTTTTTTTTACCCAAATAACAAACATAATTTACTGATAAAACAAGCACCAATTTCTATAACAGACATCATGCAAAATCCTCAGTCTAGGCTTTCAGGTGGCCATTAAGGACTCACCCAACTCTGGTTCAGATGTGGTCACTGGTGGTGCAGATTCTGTAATTGCAAAATGTGTCAGAGCATAGGCCAAGCAATGGTACTTCACCCAATAGAATGCCTACCTCTGATTCATGATCTTTACTAAAAATATCAGTTTAATGATTCAAAGAGAAGCAATAAAGTAAAGCATAATTCTAAAAATTTCCATCTACTGATTGCAGATTTAGAAGCAGAGGTATACATTCAACATTATGAACTGTGCAACACAAATAAAAGCACTGCCGTAAGCTCACACACTGCACAGCAAATTGGACACCCCGACATCCCTCTAAACTACAGTGAAGGTCTATCTCCTTACATCTGTTGAAACCATGACAACTGGTGGTAAAAGACCTTAATGCTACTAAATTCATCACCCACCTCCCTAAACTACATGAAATGTCTACCGGGTATTCTTTTACATCCATGGTAAAATATCTTAATGCTACTGTAAATGAAATCATATTAGTAACCTTAACTTGACTAGACTTTCCATGATAATGCCAAAAATTCAGCCTCAGATCACAGTACACACAATGGAACCTCAATAATATACAAAAAAAAAAAAATACCAACATAAATAACCAATTCAGGAGAAAACTGACATAAAAAAATATATATTGAACTGCATACATTTTCCCTCGACTAACACAATGGCTGCAGAATATAAGCCACTCCCAAAAATGTCAGAGCAAAAATGTAAATGATTAGTGTAAGTTAATTAATCCATGAAAACTTCCCATCACAATTACAATATGTAGCTACGGTATTTGATTAACCAGTAGTCATCCCAAATGTGACCATGCTGCACTGTATAGTTACACAAGGTGGTGATCTGGTCAAGATAAAAAGCAACAAAAAACTGGATTTAGTTTGGTGACCAGCCAGCCATCTCAAGAGATCATAGACTGCAATAAAATTCTCAAGCATGAAGGACACTGCATTATAAACCTGCAGGGTCTGATACACTCAAGCTGCATTTATTAGCATCCATATGATACACTTATGACGTCTGATGATTAATTCTATCTAAGTCTGTTGTACCCAGTCATCACATGAATTACTTGTACGTATTCGGTTTTGCACATTCTAGAACGTAAGTTATGTTTCACTAACCACACACACTAATTTACATAACAAATAAATGATCAAAAACTTTATGTAATCTTCACCCTCATAATAATTATTACCCAATGTTGGCAAATCTACAAATACTTTCCATAAGTTTTCACATGAATTATTGAGGTTCCACTGTACATCTGGGTGATATATGTTGGAGACAAAAGACATTGGCTACAGAACAAGCTTTTATGCAGTAAGGTACTACCAACTACTACAAGCAAGGGTCTACAAGGAACAAGCACCAATTTTTTCCCAACTACACATGCACAACACCAACCCGGCAACTTTTTGTTACAAGGCAATTTTATCAAGCATGCTATCTATAATTTTCTGTGTACCAAGTTTCAGGTGGCGACACACTATTCTCACAATGGTAAACTACATTAATGTTTAATAGATGAGCATCTGCACCTTGCAAATAGTGGATATGCTTAGCTTCCCAATAATAATGTCAAGTGTACCAAACAAAGACCTCTAGCTCCCAGTATAAGTTCAGGATAACAACTTATAACTATCTTATTGTATTCATATAAGTTTAAAATCACACAGTAAAAACACATGGTCATCAATTACTCTACTAAGGTATTTTACAATGCCATTTAATTGACTGTCCAACTTCTCTAAAATCTTGTTTGTGTTCTATGGAGAAAATTATTTGCAAAGCCTAAGAAAAACACAATTTAGTACTATCAACAATCTCACTTTATGATGAAATTATCTACTCAAAATTATTTATCTACAGTGAAATTTAAATGAATTTTTTTAAATACATAAAACACCAAGATATTGGATACTACTATTCATCCCAATATTCAAGAAATGCATCACTGTACAGTAGTTTTCAAATCAATGAAACTTCTCATGCCATAACCACTTACTACAGTTTTTACAATCCACGATTTCAAATCCTGCAAGTTATACCAAATCATAGGATACTTTCTTCACATAGTTTGAATATGGAATGGCTAAAAGCAGTCTCAAAGTTTTCAACTTGTGGTAAGATGAAAAGATAATATATCATGCCCCCAAACCAAGGAGCTGAGGGAGGTACCTCCATTCTCCGTCCCATCACCAACTCACCACCCACAAAAGAGAAAGCCCCAGAGGAGGTACCGGTATCACCAGCAGGCACAGATGCTCCCCCAAAGTCCTCCCCAAAGCCTGAATAATCCCGTTCGGGTGCTGTTGCTGCTTCAGCTGGTGTGGCTTCAGCTGTTTCTGCTTCAGCTGTTTCTGCATCAGCTTCTGGTGCTTCTGCTGCTGCTCCTGCTAGGTCAGAAGTGGATAAGAACCCCTCTCCTTCACCAACAGTAAAAGGCTGGGAGGAAAGGGGCTCATTAAAGCCTACAGCATCCTCAACAGGTTGAGCAACAGACTCATCAGTTGGACAAGGGGCTTGTGCAGAAGCCCAGGGATCTTCTCCCGAGGGCTGAGGTAGAAAGTCCACAGAACCAAAGACTGAAGGAGGAGGAGCAGCTTTGTCTGAAGCAGAGGCAACAACATTGGCAGAAGGAATGAAAGCAATATCATCTTGTTAAAAATGGCACATATTTTTTCTGTTAATTTTCTCACATCAAAGCAATATTTTCAGTGTTTTCCCCTAGGACCAAAAGAAAAAGCACTAAATTAAAATTTTGCATTTAGCATTCCAATAGGTCTACGTATCAGTTGCCCCATATAAACTATTAAGTACGTGTGCCGGTGTGGGTTTACATATATACGTAGCACTGAATTATTTACTGTATACAGTACTGTATTTGTAATTACTTTTCACTCTTAACCTTTTCCGGCTTAATGTAAGAAGTGTTTGTGTATTTGTCTGCAACCTCCTTCACTTATCTCTATTAATTTATTTTCCCTAGTTTTTGGACATCCTGCTGCACGACAGTAAAAGACTTGCAAGAATATACACTAAGTCCTCTATACATGTTGTGGATGCATTCTTAGAAAATGTGACATTAAGCAAAAAACACTACTGTCTAAAGTTAGTTCATATAAAAACCAATAAGTATAGTATTGGCAGCCCCCAATTTACAAAGCTTTGGTTTAAGAAAAATCAAAGTAAAAAAATAAATAAATTAATAAAAATTGTCCCATGATTTGGTTTACAAAATCACATAATTTATGAAAAAAAAATATTATTTCATAACTTTTCATAAGTAATAATGAAAATATGCTAAAATACAGTTTTGTATTTCTACCAGTACAAGTATGTTTACTTATTTCACCAGAGTATAAGTTACTGTACTCCTCAAACTTACTGAAATGAGTATAGAAGAAGCAAAAGAATGAATAAGCTGTGATAAGAATGCACCAGTTATTGCTCGTGTGACATGATAAATTGTAAATATGATCACGAACCAAGAAGATCTCGGAAGAATATGAGTAACAGCTATAGTAAAGGAATCCAGAAATGATTAGCCATTGATGAAATACTGAAGCTTGAGGAGCAATAAATACAAGCTCTTGAGCAAACAAACTTTGCTCACCAACAAATTACAAACACTTATCTTGTTCAGGATAAACTGAGAAAAGAAAGTCAGAAGTACAAGAACCCATTAACATTCTCATGGGGAGGCGGCCTCTCCCCAGGTGAACGAGGCGGTCAGTTGTCAGTCAGCTGTGCGTAAATGTTTACATTAATATCAGATTTCAAGCAATATTTTGGCTCGTTGATGCTCTCTTTGGTACATAATGTACTATACTGTATTTGATTATAATGAATGACTGTATTGTACTATAATACATAAAACGGTAATGTCACTGTTTTGAAACAAATTATTAGCCACCACTATAAATATTTAAAGCATTCACATTTTTCTTATAGACCCTACTATACTGTATTGGTTAAAATATCAAACTTAAAAAAATTATTGAGTAAGGGAACAAACTGTAGCAAAGCCAAGACTTTTAATTGCCATAGTGTTAAAAGCAAATTGTTACAGGTTTACCTAACTTCATTAGCCAACAAAGCGAGAAATGACGATTGCCAGGAATGTTTTTCAATGAATGGAAATGTAGAATTATAGAAGCTGTGAAATTAAGAGTAGACTTGAAACAAAGAATTCTATATTATATACCACCTCAAAGTGTACTGTACTGAGAGACTTAAACAGGATATCTATGAGGTGGTAGATGAGGCCAGTAAAAGCTACTGTACGCCATGGTTTGACTTAAAATTGGCAGGTTTGGTGAGGAAAGAAACACCTGCATTATGAAACATGAAAACTTACAAATTATACAATGCCGGATTAATTTTTTTAGCTGTCAAGATAATAAGACCAACTGATTATCAGACTGCTCCCTTAATTTATCCTAAATTCCATAAAATTCTGATCAAAGTCAAGTACAGTACATCACCTCTTCCTCTCCATTACTAAACACAATATCAGGTTTGATAAGTAAATCTCTAAAACTAGTATTGAAGGGTAGGAAAAATATTGCAAAATTATTGATGAATTCACTGGTACATTAATATGGTGGGTGATCAATAATATCCAGTATTAAAAGTTATAAACAAAAAGTGGCTGTTTTATATATATTGTACCCTACTTTTCCATGCATTTTATAGCACACCGATTTTGACTCCCGACTTTAAAACATGTACTGTATACTGTTTATGTCGTACTAATTTCTTTTTTTACTATGACACACCGATTTTCACCGTCCTTTTATCCTCTCTTTCCTCATTCACATTTCTTCTTTTGCTGCCTTCCTCCCTTACAGCTGCAAAAGATATCTGGTTGAATGTGGCAGCTGTCATCTGTATTCTACCAGGGATGCATTGATATTCCTTATTTTATCTTTTTTTGCATTTAGGTGTGTGTGTGTGTGTGTGTGTGTGTGTGTGTACTGTATATGTGTGATTCTATATATATTTTAGTTCTTAGGGAAAACACTGAACCTGATGTGTGACAATAACTGTGACAGCAAAACCTATGCACATTAACAACAGTGATTGGAAGTTTGAAATCAAGAGGGTATATTGAAATGGACAGATTGTACAAGAAAAATTACAAAAAGAGACATTACACATACATTAATCAAAAATTGTACAGTAAAGGTCAGGATATGAGATCATAAAAAATTAAATTATATGTCCCTATATTTTACTACTTGTATTATGAAGATTATTAGTGAATTATAAACCTTTCCAAACAACAAATCAAAGAAATTTGTAAAGGTGTGAAATAAGCTAAACATGCACATTAAGCTGAAAAGAAAAAAGGAGAGCATTTTGAAAAAAAAAAAAAGCAACAGCACCCAATAAGGAAACAAATGCCATTAAAGAAACTTACATATATCTGAGGCTGGATGACATTTTCTAACCTACAGGTGCATCAGCATAAAATAGTTAATCCTCTAGTGTGCACTGTACGGAGACTCTACTTCCCATACATCACATTTTGAGTGGCTTAACTTAGGTCCTTTGGCATGGACAAAACATGGTATACTTAAAGCTATAGTATTATGTATCTCACATCCTTGAATCTAATTATTTTCAATGAAGAATCTTACAAAAAACATAGTACAGTACCTGGATTACACAGTTTCTACTCGTTAAGGATTAAAAAAAATTCACAACGATACGTATTGTGCAAAACAAGAACTACAGTACTGGGATCGACCTTTATATCTCTTTAAGCATGCAGAAGGGCTGTCTGCATTACACGATTCAATCACATGAATTAATGAGGGCCATCTCATTGTTAACAAGCTAGTGCATATTCTTGAAAATTCCAGTGTTATATATCAGTGAAAGCAAAGACAACTTCACACAACCACAATATTTACCATACATAAGCAATACTGTATCAGATAACTGTTTTGTTTTATATATACAACCAAAAAGATTAATTAAAACTGGAAATGTTACCTGCACAAAATTCAAGTTACAGAGAAGATAAATAAACACTTTTTATACAGTCAGCCCCGTTGCTCTAAATTACCAGCCCAATTATGACGCAGTGGATGAGTGCAAGAAATGGAGAATCTATTTTTCACTTAGCAGGCACAGTTTCAGGTATAGATTCATTAAAAAAAAAGAATAGAACACAAAAAGCAATAGAGAATCTTATACAGTATAAATATATATCAAACCTTATAGCTAAACAGTCAATGCAACACAGAACAACATAGCCAGAAGATCAAATGGACTGAGGGAGGGCACACTACTGTACAACACTAACCTGGGGCAACCTCATCTCCACCCAGCATCTCAAAACTCTCCAGGTCTGGGCCACCATTCACGGGTGCACCCCCAAACAAGTCAGCTTCTCCATCAAGGCCTGGAGATGAGACACCACCATGCACTATTCACATCTTCATGCAACCATAAGGCTCAAAAAAAATATATGTAAATAAAAGAGGAGCAATATATACAAGCCAAAGAAAATCATGTGCATTTGAAAAAACAAATATATTATAGTGTACACAATATTAGGCTTGTATATATGGTCTCCCACAGAGCAAGGTCAAGAAGAGTAGTGCAGTTAACACTATCTGTGAATTCACTGTAGCATGAAACTGAAAAACTTACATAAAAAAAAAAGAATTAAGATATTACAGGTGAAACATAACTAGTTTTAAAAACTGAAGAATCGGGTTACATAACACAAAGATATGCCCCATAGTCCCCCACCTACGATACACAAGCATTAATATGCAGAAAACAAACATTCCCATGCAATATCACTACCATACCGAACATAAAATAATGATTTAATGCAAGATAATAAAGTAAACTTGATGAGGAAAAATTTCCAACACACACACACACACTTATTGTACACATGTTTTCTTTCTCTCTCTCTCTCTCTCTCTCTCTGAATAAAACCTGATCTTTAATAACAACTAAAGATTTAAAGCTTATCACAATCTTATAAAATGCATAAACAAGTTTCCTATTAAGAAATCACTAAATTTCAACAAGTCAAATCAAAGCAGAAAAATCTATCTTTCTTTCCTGAGATCTTAAAACACAAACTATACTGTACTGACAAATGATAACCTTTATTGCTTTTTACACGTTCAGAAAGTCATCACATACAAACTCTTCCAAACATTACACTCATTTTAAATCAAATAAAGCTCTAATTTCTTCAGCAGCATTTCTTTGCCGAGAATTCACCATACCTCACTCTGCTTAACTCCTCATAAAGACAATTAATCAAATGTAGTAGGTAGTTGGCAACTATCAAACAGGGAGGTACAGTACTACCGCCTGGGAAGATATTGGAAGCATAATGTGTTGTCTAATGGTAGACCCAGCTGCCATATGGCATCACGAAAATTGTGACTAAGTCCCAGGTTGCTGATCTGTCTTCCTGCCTCATTTACACACAATTGCAGGTCTCAATTGTTTCTCTTACTTGACAACACAACATACATATATTGTTTCTCACTCTTGATTTTTTTTCTTCATTTTGGTACCTGTATTTCTTTATTATTATTATTACAGTATTGTTATTACTGTAGTATCTCTATTATTTTATTTAACTTTTTATTAAAAATTTAATTACAATGAATTATTATTATTACATTCCCCCCCAGGCCCTGATGTGGGTCAGTGACCTGTGCCCAGGTGGCTAATCCCTGAGAAGAAAAAAATAAAAATAAAATGGCCAAGAAAATTTATAAAACTTCCAATAATTTGTAGTTTAATTTGCTTGTAATATCTTTTTATTTAACAAATACATAATGCCTTTCATATTGCTACTGTCTACACAAATAATGCCAAACTCATAACACAAGTAACCAACAGGCTACAAAGTTTAAGCTGCTTGTGCAAAGGTTGCCAATATTAACAACACAAACTTAATAGTACAATACTGAACTATACTTGACGCTTTACATCATACAGCTCTAATTTGACAAGTGCAATTATGCTCTGTGTGGCAAAATGACTTGACTAAGTGCTGTAGTACTTGCATTATCCATGCTAGATCACTACACATAAATCAAAGAATCCAAATATCTACTTTCTATTTTAGTCTTGTAAAATACCTGCAAATGTCAATACAGTAATAGTTTGTGACTTGATGGAACTTTGCTCCTACCATCCCAGTGTAACAGCCATTAAATGTATAATCCTGATCAAATGTAACAGTACAGCAATTTTAATTTAAACAGAATATACTGTACAGTAAACCCTCATTATTCACAGGGGTTAGGTTCCAAGGAATGGCACGAACAGGCAAAACTGCGAATAGCAACTTATACTACCTTAGTGCACTGCTGTATACCTATATCAAACAACCAACCAGCTGCACTCATCCCCCCCCCCTTTAACTTATCTAATAATTCAACTTTCTTTGTCAGGGTCATCACTGACTTTTGCCTTTTACATTTCACTCCACTAGCATCACTAGCACTGACACTAGGCAGTCTTTTAGGGGCTATGTTCACACAAACACTATAGTCTTGAGAGTACAACACGAGATGCTGCGGGAAAAGGCTCGCAAGCTAGCCACCATAGCCACCATTTGCTTATCGCGAATCACAAACCCGCGAATGGCAAGGGTCTACTGTACTGTAGTTTTGAAAGCAATTATGAAAATCTGCGACGCAAGATGAACAAATTGCAATTTTTTGTAATTACTGTATACTGCCACACTGTACTTCAAATTATGGGAGCTTAAGTCAAAACATACTATGATATCAGTTATTTCAACTCAAGGCACTAAACACAAAGTCAGTTAGCAATGAAGTCAGTAAAAAGCAGTTCAGTGTCTATTACTGTACCAACTACAACCACTTTACATTGAAAAATACTTTGCCCGATTCCTAAAAGCATCCTATCAAAACTAATCTACTTGTCTGAGGATAACTTGTTAACTCAAATGTTACTTTGATTCATTATGCCCTACAATTTGTGGCTTAAAAGAGATGTCATCTGTGTACAGTACTAAAATGACCAACACTTCTACTGGACTACTGTAGTTTCTAGCCAACTTGTACTGTACAGCAGCACCTAGGTTCAATTTTTTCATCAGCTTTCTTCATATAATAATTTCCCTTGAACACATGAAATCAAATCGGCAAATTCTACAATATTACAAATAATTTTTTTTTAATATATTGTATTGAGCTTCTTTTTAGCTGTCCTTTTCCATGAACTTATTTTATATAGTAATTCCTTTTGTTAATTCTACCACACTACAGTAATGTTCTACTGATCATCTCATTTCTTACCAGGATATACTGTATACAGTAACACTACTTCAATAATCATCAGTGTTATTTATTTGGTTTACAATTATCCTCAATGCTCATATAACTGAAGTCCTTTAATATGAATTTAAAGATATAATTTGAAGTTATTTAATGAACCTGTTCATATCTAAAGCAACCAGACAAAACCAAGTTAATAGTCACAGGAATATATCATAAAAGCCAAACATAATTTATGACTAGTTACGTGAACAGATTGTCTGAAAATACGGCATCAGATATCCACCACTATATATCTCACCTGCTGCGAGTGGGGGCTGCTCCAGTACTAGGCTAGCTGGTGGAATGATGTCATCATCTAACCCAGCAAGTTGGTCCTGTTCACGAGCTAGGAACTCTGCTGCAGGATCCACCTCTGGGACTGGTGCAGACCCTTCAGTTGGAGGTACAAAACTGTCTCCAAATCCATCCATGCTATAAAGTGGAACTGGTTATTGTTTCACCTTCATGGTTAACTGAGATCCTCAAGTTTAATTTCCAGACTTTATCTTTACCATTGTGGAAAAGCATCACCTCATTTGATTCAATGATGAAAAATTCAGTCCAAAACAGATTCCAAAATATAATTTTGTTCTCAATTATGTCTGGTTCAAACTATAGCAATGCCTAGTGATGTAAGAGACCAAATCGCCCAAGTTCCAGGTTCAGTCTACTACTATACCATGTAGCTAATACTACCCATTGACTGGGATAGCTACCATTATCAGATGATTAAGCAAGTTGTAAAACAAACACTAAATAGAAATTAATGCTTCAGTTCCATCCAGAGAAGTAACAGGAAGCAACTTTTGAATACCTGTGCAATATGTATTTTCAGACACAATCATAAATTCTTTCTTAATTGATAGTACAGTACAGTAAGTCCTCGCTTAACGTCGTCCCGCTTTACGTCGTTTCGCATAACGTCAAGTTTTTAGGAACATATCCCGACGTTAAGCGAGGACTTACTGTATAGTGTATCTGTGGTAATAACAGTTAAAGTTACATCATGCCGTATTCACTTAAAAAAGGTTTCCTAATTAAAAATAATATAGCAAAATAATAGATAAAACACAAACCTGTACTATACTTATATTTAAAACTACAGTATACTTAAAAATTTATAAAACTACCATAAATTTTGTGGAGGAAGCCAGCCTCAATAAATTTAAACACACCAGTACTATTATAATTTTGGTCATCCGGAGAATCTTAGCAATTTAGGTTAAGTTAGATATAGTTCCTGGGTTCTGGGGCTAGATTTGGTTAGGTTGATTAGGGTAGGTTAGGTTGGTTAAGATAGGTTAGGTTGATTAGGGTAGGTTAGGTTGGTTAAGATAGGTTAGGTTGATTAGGGTAGGTTAGGTTGGTTAAGATAGGTTAGGTTGATTAGGGTAGGTTAGGTTAAGTTGGTTAGGTTAGGTTGATTAGGATAGGTTGGGTAAGCTCAAAACACGTCAGGAAAACATAGGGTTGACCAAACTATAATTTTCCCACTCCATCCTCTAGAAATGAGACATCTGCTCCTAGAATCACGGACTGTAAGTACTGTAGTAAATTTCCCCTCCTTAATTCCCAGAGAGATGTTGCTTCCCACGGTTCCTCAGACTAGGTGTTCTAATAATTATTTAAGGGCACCAGGTATTCATCACCTACTGGTTGAGGTCCTTAGGTCTAATCAGGCGGTTGAATGTCAAGTTTGGTAAACCCAGTCCCATATCTCTGCGGCTTTGGGGTAATACATGTGAACTTGTGTGAGGAGTTTACTAAATAAATATAAAAATGTATAACTTTTGTGATTAATTCCCAGCCTGACAAACTACGGTACCCTTTCACACTACACTATACATTCTCTTATACTATTTTACCCCATTTCTTAACTCTGGATTATTTTCAGCTTCTTGGTTGTGCTTTATACAATATTTGGGTCACATACATTAAAATCCCTAAAAGCAAATGATTCACAGCTCAACATTTGGGACATCAGCCATTCTCACTACACTGACGCCTCTAACTCAAAATTCTTTCATAATTCACATGGTATAAAGACCTTTACACATAAAAGATCTATAATTGAGACTAAATTTAATAACTATGCCATATTCTCACCTTTCCCGGAGAAGAAGTACTGTTGCTTATGGTGGCCAGGGCTCCTGTCAGACCTGCCCACTCACCGCCCGCCATCTAACACTATC
The DNA here is from genome assembly GCF_018991925.1 of Homarus americanus. NCBI lineage: Eukaryota > Metazoa > Arthropoda > Malacostraca > Decapoda > Nephropidae > Homarus > Homarus americanus. The sequence continues at coordinate 633,581 of NW_024721079.1, read as the reverse complement.
CACAAATTTAAATTGAATAAATAACTATGTATATTATTTTAGTATTCTGACATATTATATAAAAAAATTACAGTTAAATTATTGTTACTTCTAAATTCTAGCTATTTATGGCAATTATTTTAGTATGACCCAATATTTAATTTCCCCGTTTAAAATGTCTGCTCAGTGGCCTTCCCTTGGACCACACTGCTCCATTGATGAATACAATAAAGGGTTTCAAATGTGATAGACCAAGATACTTTTCTCGTGTCATGACCTGCAGCATGAAAGTGTATGTAGTTTATTGTACATGTGTGTGTTAGCGCTTCTTTTGTAAATGTGTAATAGGTGTACGTATTTATGTAAATGCATATAGGGGCAGGTCTTGGCGGTCCGGATCCCTCCTTTTCATCGGAAAATTGCAATACTTTTTCTTTAACGCAGTATTATACTCGGGCGTTTTTGTGTTGTAAAAAGTAATTACTATTGACCTCAGAATATATCCTACTATTAAGTGCACATGGCTTAGAAATGGCCTCAAAATGCCCATGATATGGGTCAGATTTAAAAAAAACGTCTGGGGGCTTACAATGCCCCCCCAAGAAGGGGAGGCTCGCTGCGGTCGCCATGTTCACAACTTCTTGGACCCCGCCCCCTCCTTTAATATTCCTGGATCCTTCTCTGCATCTATACCGTCGTGGACTCTTCGCTCTGGGAGAATTAAGAATTTTTTCGTTGATTTACCCAAAATAAAACTCAATGGACCACGAAGTCGTGGGAGAACATCTTGGCCAAAGTAAACTTTAGACATAATATATTACCCGTGAGACGCCATCAATGTGAATAATAATAACAGTAACGTTAAAACTTTATTAGTTACATCCATATACAGAATACAAACAGAGATACAGTATATACAATATGAAACAAAAGATAATAACCATAAATAACGTTTATAAACTGAACCGTGGCGTAAAACTAATGAATTGTTAATATTCTATAATGTATTAAAAATAAAAAGTGGGGTGTACGCGCACCTTTGAACTGAGCATAATCAGCTGTTTCCTGAGTAAGTTCCATTCCATTTGCTGTCAGATCCAACTCATGCTGACACCAAGAGGCAGACAGCTATAAGAGTTGGTAGACACTAGGATCCACGAAGTTTATTATATCATGCATTGTAACTTAGGTAGATAACATTGTTTCTCTGTTCCTTACTGTTAGAGTCATCAAATTTATTGTATACAATACCAAAGCCTGACTGGGCAACAAAAGTGATTGAACTGTGTACCAAAGATTGACCCGTATACAATTATTGCTTAAACTAGGTGCCAAGACTGAGCCGCAGATATATATGGTTGACTCATACGTCAGAGCTCGTCTTAGTTTTGAAAACTTGTTGATCGAGACTCAGTTAGGGTCGACGCGTGAGCTGCTCCTGGCGTTGACGGTGCCGATCGGTTTGTTGAATAGTTTCTCCATGTCCTCCAGGCTAATACCGCTAGTCTCAGGCAGCAAGAAGTAGAACACCGCCAGGAACATAAAGTTGATCCCCATTAGCAAGTAGAACACACCTACAGTAGATAAATGAAATATCGTATTAGCAGAACTCTTATGTGCTGTTCAGTATATCAAACGATGTGTTTTGAACAGCAGATAGAACATATTTGAACACAATGAATTGCTCACCTAAAAGGATAGGTTAGTACTAAGTTAAGTATAATTAGGTTAGTTTAAGTTAGGTTTGGTTACGTTCGAATTGTTTAGTTTGGATTAGTTTATTTTGAATGTAAAAAACATTTCCACTAAAAATTATTTATGGAAAAATCCAAAGTTTAAGACCGTTAAATTAGATAACTATGATAAAAACAAATTAATTTTCTATAACGTTACCCCCAAAAACATAGCAATCAAATGGATTAAAGTCGACTACGCTACTGATATTAATTACTACTCCATGCATCGCCTGTTGATACTTTACTATTATTAGGGGTAAATCAAGTAATGTCCTACCATACTCGAGAATAAGTTCAGTTAGTGTCTTACCGTACTTGAAAATGGTTTCTGTGAGGGTGAGGAAGCTGGTGATGACGGCAAAATTGATGAGCCAGTTGATGGTGACGACCAAGCTGACAGAGGTGGAGCGTGCCCAGCTAGGAAACACCTCACTTGCAATCACCCATGGTAACGGACCCATACCTGCTGGCACACAGACGCACAAGATAAAGGTACAGTCACTCAAAAAACTATATATACAAAATTGTGTTGGAAAAATATGACACGATGGACGAAGGATTTGACAACCCTACCGAGACAACAGGAGTCACATTGTTCATTCTGGAATTCATGGATCACCCGGAGTACAGATAGTTTTTTGGAGTAATTGTACAATAATATATATATATTGATTCAGTAAATTTGTCATACAAAAAAATCACATTACTTCAGCATTTACAGTTGAAAGTGCAGAGGAACTTACCCAGAGTTTAGCTTTTTGTCCAGGATGTCAACCCGGGAACCCACAGTAACGAAATATATTCAGTAATATACATACACACTGTATAGTTTTAATATAACGATAAAAGCATGCAAATAAAACAAATAACAAATTCACCATAATTTGGCTAAAAGTTTAAGGAGTATACGTTAATAATTCATACAACATACAGATAAATACACGTGAAAAAAGCCGTCACTAATCCCTCGTCGTGTGTGTGGGGGGTTACAAGACCTAAGTAGTAGACGAAGAAGAAGAAGGAGAGGCCGATGAGGATGATCCAGGAATATCTGTAGGGGCACCAGTCATAGGCGAAAGTCTCCACTCCAGCATCAATCAGTGTAGCATTGGAGCACGACCCAGCCACACTCACCTGCAAAACAGACATTAGTTTATCTCTCACACCCTCAACACACAATTAGGTTACCCCTCACGCCTTAACACACGATTAGCTTACCCCTCACACCTCAACACACGATTAGTTTACCCCTCACGCCTCAACACACGATTAGTTTACCCCTCACGCCTCAACACACGATTAGTTTACCCCTCACACCTCAACACACGATTAGTTTACCCCTCACGCCTCAACACACGATTAGGTTACCCTCACGCCTCAACACGATTAGTTTACCCCGCCTCAACACACGATTAGTTTACTCTCACGCCTCAACACACGATCACTCAACACACGATTAGTTTACCCTCACACCTCAACACACGATTAGTTTACCCTCACGCCTCAACACACGATTAGTTTACCCTCACACCTCAACACACGATTAGTTTACCCCTCACGCCTCAACACACAATTAGTTTACCCCTCACACCTCAACACACGATTAGTTTACCCCTCACGCCTCAACACACGATTAGTTTACCCCTCACACCTCAACACACGATTAGTTTACCCCTCACACCTCAACACACGATTAGTTTACCCCTCACGCCTCAACACACGATTAGTTTACCCCTCACACTGCTGTCACCTGAAAGTAAGAATGCGGATCAGCGGCCATGCAGGAGGTGTCGTGTTCGCTGCCTACTGCACCCTTGTAACAGAAACCACACTCCTTCTTGCTGGTACACTCTCCACACCTGTAGGAGGAGGACATGTGTTAGTTAATTTATTGGTATGTACTGCGCACGTTAGTACTGGTCCCTATAATCTCTCGTGGTTTATATTACAACTCCGTACCAAATATTTAAAGTAGTATCTACATTTTCTATGGTGTAGCGTCACAGAAAATGGTAAACATTTCGAAGGGGTAGCTTGTATACTGTATGATGTTTTCTTTTATCCTCTTCACCACTGATCGGCTCGTTAGCCGCTTGGGCGATCGACCACGTCTCTGTTACGCACTGTTGGTAAGTACTGGGCATGCGCCGGCTCCTGAATGTACCTGAACCTGCTCCAGTGTTGGTCAAGTCTTGTCTTGAAAGAGCTCACACTCGGTGCAGCCACAACACTTTCTGGGAGATTGTTCCAAGAGTTCACAACTCTCACTCCGAAAAAGTTTGCCCTCACAGTTTTCTGGACCTGCGGCCTATCCAATCTTAAGTCTGTATATAGATAGTATTAATGGGAGAATTCAAGGTACCTATATGATGGTTAGGAAGGCCCAATTGATACTTAATGCTCATTCATATTCGGCTCATAAACATACATGTATACCTGGTAATGTAAAACTGAGTGTGGGTCTGGCACTGTACTGTAAAACTCACGTGTTAGCAAGACACTCTGGATCACCAGAAGGGGCCTGGACGGTAGGGCTGTGAAGGTATGCCATCTGGAAGGTGATACCCACAATGATGAATGCGATGATGATCCCCATTAGGGAGGCGAGCACCAGGGGGCGTCGACCCAATCGCTCCACTAGCCCCTCGTTCACGATAAATCCAAATGCACTTCCTGATATTATGGCAGCCATGAACCACAGGGCGTTATTCTTGTCTGCCACGCCCGTCATGGTGATGATGGTGGCACTGTAATTTCTGTAAAACAACGTAACACAACTTTGAAAAAAAAAAGAAAAAAAGTGGATTAATTTTTGTCAACAATTACAAGCAAAACATAACTATTAACATACAGTAAACGTTTTATGTTCAAAATTCATCTACATACAGGATGGCGAAACAGCCTGTGAGGGGTTGAGCGATATGCAGAAGGGTGCCAATGAGGAGAGCACGACGGACAGGCACAGACTTGAAGATCATGAAGAGGCCGCCCTGAGAAAACAAAGAGTAAAGCACAACTCATCTCACAGTGATAGTAGATAATCTTACCTCCCTTTAAATTACTATTTCAAAATAAGACTAAATATATAAATAAAAATGAAAACAAAAGCAATACACCAACCATAAAGACGAAGATCAAGTAGTTTTGATGTCGAGGGAATGGTTAGTTAGTTTAGGTTAGGTTAAAGTTGGATTAGGTTAGATTTGGTTAGGTTAGATTAGGTTAGAACTGACCTTGCCAGCGTTAGCACGGATGTCGACCTGTATGGCATTTATCTCAGTCTCGGAGGGGGCATGAGGAGCACGAAGAGTCTTAAGAGCGTCCGTGGCCTCCTCCACCCTACATAATACAGCTATACTCAGATACTTGTGTCAGCTTATGACGTACTTAATGAGCTCCTCAGAATGATCACATTAACCATTTAGTGATTATAATATTTGAGCCATGGTTGTACAGTAATGGTGAGCTGGGATAATATATATTTTGAAATTCATCTCTGAGATAACCCTAGGAAGCCTCATAATCGTACTACACTGTATGTCCCCGAAAATAGTGTATTTCCTAAGATCAAATAAATTATGTCTTAAGGATGAAATTATTCAAAAACTCTTAGAGATAAAACAAAAACAATGACTATGCGTCCCCTGGAACTCACTTACCTTCCCTGAGAGAAGAGCCAACGGGGACTCTCCGGCAGGAAGAATAGGCCAATGAACTGTATGAGGGCGGGAAGGCTGCCTGCCGCCGATATATACCTGAGAAATAGACGTTATAGTACCGGAGGATTGTTATAGTTATTGTGTAGACTTGACTACAGGTGAAGTACGTAGTAAACCCATTGTTATTCATATCCAGGTTTTTAAGACATCATCACCAGTACACAAATGTGTCTGATTGAGTTAGGTTAGGTTAGGTAAGTCTAGATTAAGTTAGGTAAGGCTAAATTAGGTCTAATTACACTGGGTAAGGTTAGGCATGGTAAGGATGGATTAGGTTAGGTTTGGTTAGGTTTGGTTAGGTTAGGTTAGGTTAGGTTAGGTTAGAATCACGGTAATAGCAACAGTAGTAACCTCCATCCATGAGGGACGGTGGAGAAGGCGCCGCCAACCAGAGAGGCGATGAGCTGTCCCACGGCATACATAAGGTTAAACACGATGGCGATCCGACCCCGCACAGCTGTCGGTGATGACTCACTTATGTACACCGGGACAATCATGGTGGCTATCCCTGTGGTAAAGATGGTCTCATGTTAATGTGTATCTCTCTCTCACACACACTCTCACACAGACACACACACACACACTCACACACACACACACACACAGACACACACACACACACACACACACTCTCTCTACACAGACACACACACACACACACACACACACACACACTCACACACACACTCACACACACCCACACACACACACACACACCCACACACACACACACACATTCTCACACAGACACACACACACACACTCTCACACAGACACACACACACACACTCTCTCACACAGACACACACACACACACACACTCTCACAGACACACACACACACACACACACACACACACACACACACTCTCACAGACACACACACACACACACACACACACACACACACACTCACACACACACACCACACAGACACACACACACACACACACTCACACACCCAGTTTCCGTCTCCACCTCCTCCGCCGACTCAAGTCCCTCGGAGTTCCCACACACGAGCTCCTCAGTGTATACACAACATTCATACTTCCCAAGCTCACCTATGCCTCCCCCACCTGGTCTTCCTCCCTAAATGCCACACAACGTAAACACCTAGAAAAAGTGCAAAAGAGGGCATGCAAGATTATTCTCTCCCCTTCCTACTCCACATATCAAGAAGCGCTCAACACACTGACCCTTTCGACTCTCACTGACCATCACCACGGCCTCATCTGCAAATTTGGTAAGAAGCTTCTACACCATCCCCGACACCGGCCCCTACTACCACCTGAGATCCTGTCCGAGAATTGCTGTTCGACACCACAACCGCATCCAGCCCATACGTGCACGAACTGATCGCTATAAGAACAGCCCAGTCCCAACCATTGTAAAATTATCAATAACATGTAATAAATCAGTGTATTCACTCCCAGTAAACACTGCTCCCTACACTGTCACTATGTTGAAATGAACTGTAGTTTGAGCTGATCCCCATCTAAGTTACTATATGTCTTATTTGTGTCACTTATGTCACTTGTATATTATTTGTAATTCGTAACCCATTCCCCAAATATGTAACTGTATATTTTCAGCCTTCTGGCTGCCAAGCTCTTTCAATAAACCGTTAATTATTATTATTATTATTATTATTATTATTACACACACACACACACACACACACACACTCTCTCTCTCTCTCTCTATGCTATAATATAATGGAAACTACCTGTATATCATATATGGTACAATTTGCCATAAAAGACTTCGTTTATCATTAAATAATATAAATCATACCTAAAACAGGACGACGCGAAGATATTTGTGAAATGCTTTCAAGATTATGAAATGTAAGACTGCATATAGGATACAAGCCTAAAAAAACACCTCTTCTGTTAATAACACGCAACACTCTCCTGTAGATGCTGTTGATGAAGGAAATGTTCGAGGCGTTGTGGTTGAGGACTCACTGAAGGCTGCACAGTAACGGGGAGAGACAGTGATGTTTATAAACCTAATTAACGGGGAAGAGGCAGTCAGTGATGTTACTGTTTATATACCTAAGCTAGCGGGGAGAGGCAGTGATGTTTATAAACCTAATTAACGGTGGAGAGGCAGTGAGTGACGTTACCTAAGCTAACCCCGAAGAATACACGAGCCACAATGAGTTGAGTTATACTCCCTGCCGACGCCAATGTCACCGACGCTACCACAAAAAACACACTGGACGCCACAATCACCTTCCACCGACCAACACGCTCTGAAACAATAACAATAACAACACTTCACTTAAGAATATATATGAAATAAAAAAAACAGTGTATATTGTTAATCCTGTTCTTTTTTTAGTTAATGTTTTGTCTTTTTTTGCTGGTGCTTTTAATCGTTATAAATTAGTCTCAAGAAAAACTGGACTGCTTCGATCTGCTTTGTGTATTTTTTTTAGAGAGAGAGTGACTGTGTTATGGACCTCACCTGTCACCTGGCCGGTCAGTAGCACCACCACCACACCTGTCATATTTATTGTGCCCACAATCACTTGGTGCCACATTGTTGTCAGTTTCAGCTCCTCTCTGCCAACACAAGTTTATTTTAACACATACATAAATGCATATACGACCAACGTTTATTTTTTTCATTCTCTAAATAGGTAATTGGATGTAGTTCTCCTCAGTTTAGTCAGTCATGTATAGCTTAGTTGTTAAAATAAAATAAAAATCATGACACAAATTATTGACAAAAAAGCATGACTAAAGTATGAAAGTTTGATAAAAAAGCATGAAAGTATGACAAAAAGTATGGAAATATGGACCATGTTGTCGAGTGTTTGTTTACCTAATGAAGATCATGCAGGCGGCGATCATGATGGAGTCGTAGCCGTTGAGGAACCCGCTGAGGGAGGTGATGATAGTGAGGGTGATCAAGGTGCGGCTCACACCCATCTCTCCAACACACGCCTCCACTCTGCCACACGCCATCACCACACACACGGATCAACACCACCTCTACAGTCCTCTGTCTCACGCGCCCCTCAACCTGCTGGAATTTGAAAGTGTTTAACGTAAATTCCAATGTTATTTACGCTATAAACGAGTCTTTATTACAATTACAAGCGCTAATAATAATAATAATAATAATAATAATAATAATAATAATAATAATAATAATAATATAATGATAATAATAATAATAATAATATAATGATAATAATAATAATAATAATAATAATAATAATAATAATAATAATAAAACAAGTGGTCTTATCACACACAAGGTAAGGGCCGCATCACGTAGCCAAATATAGACACATGTTATCAGAGATGGACACGAGATAAAATTTTACAACGTGAGCGACATTATCTTGCTTTTAGTATGTTGACCCTGATTCACCCCGCTACCATGTTTGTGGCTGTACTATATGAATGTGTGTGTGTGTGTGTGTGTGTGTGTGTGTAACTACCGCGGGATCTCTGCTGTCCGTAGCTAGCTGGCAAGATTATCGCCTGAGTCCTCCTAAATAGACTTTTTCCTGAGACGGAAAACTTCCTCCCAGAATCTCAATGTGGCTTTAGAGTCTTGAGTGACCATCACGTGGCACCACTGACATGATCTTTGCTGCCCACCAGATACAGGAAAGGTGCAGACCTACAGGAGATCCTGAACACCTACGCAGATACGTATGCACACTTCGGCCTTGAGGTGAATGTACATAAGACTCAGATTTCTCTTTCAGCCTGCCCCTGGCTCAGCCACACCTCCACCATCCATCCAGCTTAATGGTACTACCCTCTCTAATGTTACCCACTTTCGGTATCTCGGCTCCCACCTGTTCACCACCGCGGACATCGATGAAGAGATTTAGCATCGGATTAGATGCGCATCTCAAGCCTTTGGCAGACTCCGTACCCGTGTCTTCAGCTGTAGGGAGCTGAAATTATCTACAAAGTTACACGTATATCGAGCAGTGGTCCTCCCCACCCTGCTATATGGCAGCGAGACATGGGTCACAAACAGGAGGCACATCGTGGCACTTGAAAGCTTTCACCAACGTAGTCTATGTTCCATCCTCCGAGTTCTCTGGGAAGACAAGAGAACAAATGCCAGTATTCTTGCTGACACCAACTGTAGGAGCATCGAGGTTACCATTGTCCATGAACAACTATGCTGGACTGGCCATGTTACCAGCATGGACGGCAGTAGACTGCCAAAGCAGCTACTTTACAGTCACCTAACGAATAGTATACGTAACGCTGGTGGGCAACTGAAAAGGTATAAGGATAGTCTTAAGACAAACCTGAAAAAGTGCCAAATCGACCCCCTCACCTGGGAGACGATTACTCCACACCGTAACGCTTGGAGGATCACCACACAAGGTGTCAATAGTTTCGAGTTAGCCCGACTGCATAACGAGGCAGGCAAGCGCCATCACCGAAAAGACTCTGCCGCCGCCCCTCCCGCACTAGATGTAGCCCTCCCACATGTGCAACATCTGCGATCGTTCCCGCCGGTCCCGTATCGGTCTCTTTAGTCACCTTTGAGCTCACCAACGAAGGTGACATCCTTAATAACTCATATCATTGTATCATAGCTGGATGATCGTCATACTCGATTCCGAGTGACAGCAAAGTAGTAGTAATAGTAGTAGTGTGTGTGAGTGTGAGACAAGTCATACACAGATGTCACCTGGCCTCACAAATTTATTGATATTCGTGATACGACGCTATGGTGTATATCGAATTATGAAACCAATAACAAAGACATGGCTCCTAGATTCATAAATGGGAGAATCCCGTAAGCCTGACTATCTGTTAGGGGGAAAGAGACAGGCTCACCACATTGTAGACTATAAGCCTTCCGTCGATACTCAAGGACTGAGGGTGGTCGGTCGCCGTTACACTCGCCCTCAAACTTTCTCAGCTATGAACTTGGGTACCCATACACAGTTGGGTGAGTCGGGTGGGTGCCCCTGGTACGAAACAACAGCAGAAGGTGAGTGTTTGTATACACTTAGCCACCGCACCCCGACTAATAATATACTATTAAAATTAACGTTAGGCCTAGTACCGGTATAGCTAGACCTATATAGTGTGGGTTATGTTCCTCACGTCTGGGATAAATGTAGCTATAATAATGACAGAAAAGGATCAATCGTTCACTGATGTAACTGTGCTTAATTTACAACATGTTTGTAGTATTTCCTTGTTCAGTGTCACACCACCACCTATATCACTGAAAATATCACCTTACCTTCATTACCTATATCAGTAACACTCCTATCGATATTGTCCGTCCATCAACACTAACGAGGACTTGTTCGTGAGCTACACCACCAGGCAAGTGACAATGGTAACACTCAACTGACCACACTATCCTCCCCCCTATCAGGAGCAGGTCATTACCTTTTATCTCAACTACCATCAATATTACCTAATTATTCCCCCTGATGATCGATAGATGATGAATTGATGATTGTTTAGTAGGGCGAGTACCTGCAACAAGTGACCCAGGGTATATTGGTAGTCATAAGTATTCTTTGTGTAGTGAAGATACGAGGTGAGTTCTTCCCGTAAGTTAAGATGTACAGTAGATTTAGCCCTTTTCTCGTTTGTTTTTTCTTCTCTAACCGACAACACACACTTACATTACCACCTACAGCACACACACACACACACATTACCACTTAAACACTGAAAAAAAAGAGAATAAATATTATAAAAAGGTAAAAATAATGATGAAGAATCTATACCAATCCCATCAGTTAAATATATCAATGAAATAGTATCAAATATTATGATAAAAGACAAAATTAATTTCCAGTTTTAATAATATGTATTTATGTCAACTCTTAAAAAATTAGCATTTACTCGAACGAGGTGCCAATTTACGCCGAATAGTACTGTACTATAAAATTCTGTCATTATTTGTTTTATTATTCATACACTTCCAAATTCTCGTGTGTTGTACTGTGTGGATTAAGCGAACACTTTCTGTGTGTGTGTGTGTGTGTGTGTGTGTGTGTGTGTGTTTGTACTCCAATGGGAAGCTTAGATTAGTTGAAAAGGGCAAAAATGGGCTTAGAATTACAGTAATACTGTAAATACGGAAGTAATGGTAGTTTCAAATTTAAATAACAATATACCTGTATCCTCTAAAACGTTTGAAGTGTTGGGATAAGGTCTCCCATCCTCAGACACAGTACAGTACCTGGATTGATTTATGTTAAAACCGCAGGAGTTATCTGCCGTAGGCGTAACCTCACACAATAAAAGACGCTTGGCATGTGAAGAACTGAAAATATTAAGATGTGTTGCCATAATGCTCATACTTTCACAACACTTATGAAAATCTTGCTTTAGTGTTTATTATGCTTCAACGATAGTAATAATAAGACTTATAACTTAAAATTTATTATTAAACAACTGCCAAAGCGCATGATGAAGTTAACAAAACTCTAGCGACTCACCACCATCATGGCTCCTGTGATGTAAGAGGATTTAATTCGACAGGAACATTTGGGATTTGTCTTATCTGATAGTTATGTTTGCTAACCGGTGTTGTTGGCACTTTATTTGATTGTTGTGTATTTTTTCTTCATTTCAATATAGACGTTTTGATCAGTAATATGCATGTTGAAGGTTATTTTGGGAAAGTGAAACATGTTTGAATATTATGGCGTGAGGGAAACTGGTGGTTCGTGGGAGATGTGATGCCACCGTGGACAGTCAGGACCCTCGCCTACACCTGTCACCTCCCCAATAACACAACACCGTCCTGCCACTCGTCTAAAAATACTTATTGAATAACTCGCTTTCCCTTGTATTTTTTCTCCTTTCACTTATTGATTTAGAATGAATAAATCTTCAACATACATGAGCGCTAACCTAATCAAACCTAACTTAACCTAACCTAGGATATGGTCGTGATCAGTGATACATAGTAACATTGATTTGCAACATTTCGACATCGATGAAGTTTGTTATATGGTATGCCTATGAGGTTTTAGAGGACTGCTGTGCCATAGGCTCACACCACCAATGAAGGGGTAGGTCTGTTGTTATCGTTTGCAAATTTAACTCTTATTAAGCCGTCACAAGACACGATTAATACAACATATAAACACAACAGCAGACGCACGCCCCTGCAGGCTGGAACATTAAGAGGATTTACATCGACTTGAGGGTCTTGGATTTCTTTATCTAATAGGGGCGCGGTAGGCTGTCTCGCGATGATGGATCCCGTTAAACAGTATAAGCGAGGTTGTGCTGTGATTCTTTGCCTCTTTCTTTGTTGACTAATTTTAATAATTTTGTTGTCATATTCATCAACATTAATTTAGTACTACAGGTATTAAATTTACCAATGTCATTATTCTAAGTGGTTAAGCCTGTGAAAAAATGTTATACAATATTCAAAGATGTGAAATATATGAGAGGCTGTGTGTTCGTGGATGTGTGTGTGTGTGTGTGTGTGTGGATATGATATTATCTACGCATTTATTTATTTAAAACTTCAGCACTTATCAACTTACTAGGCGTTCAGGTGTGTTGATCCGTTCTTTGTTATGCCTTGCCCTTTATTTCCACCGGAACGAGAAGCCCAACGCCTCTTGGTGTCAGTTTACCGTTGGCTCGTATTTTAATGAACCGATGAAGGCCCCTACAAATAGTATCCCTACAAAATTGGATGAGTTACTTTCAATGTGTTTATCTCATCGGGGGTTCAAGGTATGACTGTAGACCTATACCGGGGTGTTACCGGAGGCCCTTGCTCCCGGCACGCGCACACTATTATAGTTAACAGGCGTAAACAAGACTTAATTATCAGTGGGCCTTGTTCCTGACCTGACCTAACCTAACCACCCCCTGCCCCTCCCCCCTCTCTCTCTCTCATTTACACACTTCATTTTGAAACCTAATGAAATTGTGACTTTTCAATAATGCCTTCCAAGTGAAGTCAAATCATAACAAGGTAAATAAGTCAGGTCAATAACTAGTGACCGTATGATCGTGACCTCTTGCCACTTGGGTACAAATTTTGACCAGTCGATCGTTCATTTTCTCAGTAATTACGAGTCAGGTGAGACGACTACCGATACACGCCTCTCACCTGCGGCCCTCGACAAAGATTCACAAACTTTCGTACGTCATTTTTTCCTCAATATTGGAGTTATCATAAATATTTGACTGAATAACTTAAACCACAGGAGAAATATATCTCAAATATAACTTCAACCTAACCTAAATTAACCTAACCTAATCTAGCCTAACATTATCTCCCCCTTCCCATCAAGTAATGTTAGGGTGTCTAATCATCAGGTGAAATAAGCAAATGGGTTATTCTTCAGGTGATCCAAAAAATGCAAGATGATCGATTTAGAAACTTTTAAGATATCCGGCGGGAACGTATAGTGTGTTATCTCCCGCCAAATATGACAGTTCTTATTGATTTCGTTAGTCAGTTCAACGCCCGTCTTTTAAATTAGCCAATATAATCCAATTAACTCAAAACATGTCAGTTTTTGTGCCCCTGAGAAGTCTTTCCTTAAGCTCGTAATCCCCCAGTCCTTCATGTCTGATATTATCTGTTATGGCCATTGCAGCCGTCCTGTCCAACCAGACATAATTATCTCCCTCAACTGGCGTTTTATCTAACACCGAACTGACTACCTATTAAGGCGGCCCTAATCAACTTTAATTACCTGAAGCCTCTCGCCGGTATATAAAGCCGCGTCCTTAACACAGAGGTCAGTCTCATCCTCGGCCCTCGGCTGGTGTGTCTCGCCACCACTACCAGTCACGAGGGGAGTTTTATTGACGGGTTTTCTGGTCAGCTGAAGAGGGTCTTGATGACAGCTAGTGTAAAGTGGTGTACTGGGTGTCGTTCATGGATGCCCAACACACCGGGCTCGTCCATTGTATACCCAGACCACCTGCACCAATCAGGCCTACACCTCGCCGCCCTGTGCCTCGACACTCTAAGGCTAAGCCACCACCGCCACGCCCGCACTACGGTTTCCCCACGCCCACAATACCTATCGTCACACCAGCCAACTCCACCATACCTACACCACCAGCCCTCACCACCTCACCCACTGTACCGTCATACATCGTCGTGGAAGGAAGATTGCCAACAATAATCCCAGTTTCCGCCAGATCATCCATCACTGAGATATCCTCTTCACATACAAGGATTTCGATGGCATTTGAAACTCCTGCTAATATAAAACCAACAAAACAAGTCAGAGGTGTTGCCGAAGTCCCATCTAAAGATGTCAGTCGCCAAAAGCTTATCTGAAAATCTTTGTGGTTCTCGCCGACAGTCGTGTTGTGGAGGGACGCTCTTGTCATCGTCCGAGGCACTGCGGAGGCGGCGGCGACAGGCAGCCAACGCCCGGGAGAGGAGAAGAATGACAAACCTCAACTCAGCGTTTGATCTACTGAGAGCGAAGCTGCCGTCTGCTTCATACAAACTCTCTAAGTACGACACACTCCAGATGGCCCTCTCATATATCACAGAGCTGTGCCACCTTCTGTATTGACCACAGTCCACCCTGATCCTCTCCTACATGCCGAAGCTGTGCCACTTACTTCAGTCCTCCCTCTATCATTGCATCTCGGTGCCTAAAATACCATTACTACTCTTTTACCAAGTGAAGTGTGTTTTTAGCAAAGAAGGAATCCTGAAATTATATATACCACGTTTACAAAAAGCTGTTACATTATATAACTGCAAAGAAATTGATCTCATTATTCGAGTATCACCAAAGACCTCGTCATATATTCTCTAGATAATGTTTTTATCCAGGTAATAAAATGGTGTGAGTTATGGTAGGGGATTTTTCTTAACCTAACCTGATCGATCATTTGACAACTAGATGAACGTAATAACAACACAATAGCTTTGGTTGAGTCGTATGTGGAATAACAATTTACAAATTGAATATAAACCAACCATTCAGGATTTTTTTTCTGCACAGCTGCATAATACTTGCTTTACCTCTGAAAACGCGGGAGGTGTGTTGGTTTGAGTGGGAGTGATATTTGAGGGGCGATGTTAAAATGTTCTATGATCAAAAACGATGAAGTTGACGTAAGACGATGGTTTATATGTAGAGGGTTAGCGTAGAAGGTAAGTCACAGCAAACAGAAACCCTTGCTTGCCGATAAAAATTTTTAACACGGGCGTTACAATGATAAAAATCATTTAAATATTCAGTAAAATTGCCATGCAGGTTCACTCTCATTCTGCATGCACATGAACAGTACGCATATACGAACAATGGTGAATAGGAGGATGACTCACTAGGTTTACAAAATAGTTGACATGCAAGGATTAAATATCCAAATAATTATATTTTACTTTAAAATAATCAATGTATTGCGGTGATAAATTATTCTTAGATATCTAAAGATGGATGTCAATAACCCACTGACTATATATAAATTGTATTTATTGAATAACTGGTGTTATCGCACAATATCATATAAGGCGCAATGGGCTAAATGTGATTTATACACAGCGGCCGCTTGGCGACGCCACCGTCGCGGGAAGATAGCTCAGCCATATGATAATTATGTACAGTATACTGTATTTTAGTGTATATCGGTGCCTGATGGCTGACCTGGGTGTCAAGGACGGGATATGAGGGCAAAGTTACCGATTTTTCCAGTGACACGTAAATTGCCTTCTTTATTCTGTTTATCAAAACATATGTACATAGGCATATGTTTGCCTGCCCTACAAACAAGTGTATGATATGCACATTTGAGTATATAAACTAATATACAAAAACACTCTTACTTTGCGCCTTGTTGACTGATACTCTACTGAGTGTTGGGCGGGCACAAACATGGTTCATGACGCAGTGCCCATTGCATACAAGGATGTGTGGGAGGTGATGATTTTGGCATGCGGCTGAGCTGCTGCACGGATGCAGAAACAGCAAGTATAACCATACAGTTTGTCAGGGCCTTTTACTAGGTCTGCCATGAAGAAAAAATAGTGATTTAATTAAAGACTATGTCGAGAAAACACGAATATAAAAAAGGAAGAATCGCTATCTAATCTGCTATTTAGTCAAATTTACGGAAAGCTAATAAATAGAAATATATTGCAACATGTGCAGACAATAGACGCTTGAAATGATATACGCATCAAAAGTTATTCGACACGGCCCGAACACCAGCTTATTAACGTCATATCTTGCGCCTTCTATTGTTACAAAGGAATATTATGAGCTAAGACTCACTTATATTTTCTTTAGGTTCAGAACTCTTAGAAAATGGTTCTTTGCATTCTCGCGTATTTAATTTTATTTTTAACGCTAACTTTAGTATTTCTTGCTAGTTTTATTTTCGATACCATCAACATTCATTTAATTATAATTTTTTATTATTAATAATTTCACCACTTATTACTTTATTAGCCGTTCGGGCGGTTCAATTTCAATTTCAATTGTTTATTCCTTGATAGAGGAAGCGGGATCCTAGTGCTGTCACTAGGTACCCCTGTACAATGACACCAGAAGCATCTGACAAGTGTGACAAGTATATACAGTATAAATATTATAAAGGGGCTTACTAAAGCCTAAGGAAGGAAGGATATTCCTTTAACACATAATCAATATTATTTACATAATATCTGGCCAGTATGGGGAGGATCATCGTGTCTCCGTCAGGGGGTCATGGAGTGGTGGTCCAGCAGGCGTCACGGAAGCGTTGTGTGTGGGGACATCTTTGGAGGTAGTGGATAAGGGTGCTGCTGTCGGGTCTTCTGCATAATGCACAAGAGGTTCGGGCGGTTTGCCTGTTCTTTGTTAGTGGCGTTAGTACAGGAGGAAACTGTAGTACCCAGAAGAAACTTGTTGCCAATCAAATCGTGGGAGGCCGCAGCCAGTCAAATCAACATTTGATTCAACCAATTAGTGTTCAATATTCGGCGTGGGTAGTAGGATGCGGGACATTTTTAATCAGTTGCAACATGGAGCCATTATGTGTTGGGTGAAATTTCGATTATTGGAAGTTTATTGTATTATTTCATTCTAAAAATAAGGAAACTTTAGAGAACTGAGGAACCCACGACGCATTCTGGTCCCTGACTCAGACTCTGGCCCTGACTCGGAGTAATGTAAGAAATACTGTAACGGCTATTTATATTCTCGTGGAGGCTGACCATGCGACTCTAGGGTTATTGCATAGTGTTTGGGGGTCACCGGGATCCGGGGCCGCAGCCCCCAGCTAGGGGATTAAATAAGGTTCAGTTTGGTTATATTGTATAAGTTAGCAAGCACAGAATACCGGGAATTCAGAACATGCAATCGATAGAACTGTTATGAGGGGGGATTCAAAATGAGTGAATTTCGACAAAAAAACGAATGTCTGATTTGAACCAATCGCATCGAAAACCACTAAAAAACATTTTTTTATCAGATTCTTTGGTTGCTGTAATCTGCAATTTTACCGAGATAAAATTACACTACAAACAACTATAAAATGAGGGGATTACTCGATGGGTGCTCCTAGATAATCTAGTTCACAAAAGTAACACATACGATTCCTGCCGCCCGAATAGCGAGTAAGACAAGTTGTGAAATGATAAATTAAAGTGCAATTTAATAGTCACTGCTTATGAATGAACCACGTCACTATGAACTTACCTTTCCCTGTCTTTTTAGAAAAAAAACGAAACCTTATCTCTCCATCATTTCCTTTGTTTTTTCCCACAAATAACAGAGCGGTGGCCGGTGTTTCTATCTACCGCCACACTACCAAGCCAAGGTTAAAGCAACACACTAGCGTCCCAACTCCATCTCCACTATAAGCATCCGACTAATAGGATTGAATTAGTCCCGTATGACTAATCGCTCCTTATGATATTCCTTGATTGCTACGTTATCCTCTTCGTAACAGCGAGTGATTTTCTCACTTAAATGTCTTAGAGGAACCGAAATTAGATAATTGTGATTGGTACAAATATCTTCGTATGAGCGAAGAAAGCTTTGCACCTATTATCCCTAGTTTCTCCTTTGACTTAGTGAACGAATACCCGTTTGAGATAATAATTAGTATGAGGGCCTGAGCTGCCACCATTTATGAGGGCCTCTGTGTGCCAGTAACAATTCCTTTTACTCTCATACTTATTACCATTGGTAGCGTGACGAGAGGAGGCTCGTGGGTAGATGTAATGATAGTATCAAGCAATAGGGAAGAAATAACGGTAAATACTGTAGGTGAATAATAGACACAATTATACAAATACAAAATTTATTTAAACATGAATATGAAATTAGGAGAAAGAATTTATTTGTACCAACAGACGAAAT
The DNA here is from genome assembly GCF_018991925.1 of Homarus americanus. Lineage (NCBI taxonomy): Eukaryota > Metazoa > Arthropoda > Malacostraca > Decapoda > Nephropidae > Homarus > Homarus americanus. Next base: position 614,830 of record NW_024721079.1, on the reverse strand, counting down.
CTAGTACTAGGCCCTCAGGCTCAACATACTCACACCACTACTGGGTGGACATACTCAATAACACACAACTCTTATAGTCACTTAGCACCATAAAGACCAAGTATTACTATGTTTGAGTTTATCAGCTCTTAGGTTTAACACTTTCTTGCATATATCATGAGATTTCATGCAGCCCTTAACATTTATTTGCTGGCCACCCAAATACAGTGTTTAAGTATAACATTAACTCCAACAATTATAGTGTTCACAAATGCAAAACATAAATGGATAAATAACTTATCTAACATACCTCAGTCTCAATATGTTATTCACAGTCGTCTAAGTTAGTTGATGCATATCCAGAACCGCTGCACTTCTGCATATAGTCTCGCCTCACCCTATCCCCGGTCATATGTACAGTACTTTTATCCTCTTCGCCACTGATCAGCTTGTGAGCCTCTTGGGTGATCGGTCACGTAGGGCTGTGCGTGACGTTGGTTGTGAAAAAACTGAAAACGTAGATAATCAAACTTTTAAGAAAAGTCGGTCCTCTAGTCTCATTTAACCTGCCCTGACATATATAAAGGTTAACAGGGGTTAGTAAACACTGAGGACTTGGATGTGTTTACGTTTGTGATCAATGGTTGAATGTATTTGTTACTGGGTCAGTTTACCTTCAATCCTTTAACAGTTTTCCTTCACTCTCACCTCTCGGTCGTCGGGAATTGATATTGTTGTGATTTAAGAGTTTTTTTACAGGCATATTTTAGGAGGAGAGTGAAATTTACGCTTGAAATAATATTAAATTTACAGTGATTTAAAATAATACATTGGGCAACAAGTTGACCTCACGGTACTACAGCTCTTAGGAAATAATTGATATTATGGTTAAATGTACAGTAACTCCTGAATATACTACACAGGCGGGTGAGGAAGGGCACTGAGAGGAGCAGTGCGCAGGTTTCAGTATCTCAAGTAACCTGTGAAGACCAGCGACATTAAGGCTGTCTTCACTACACCCGCTGCCACTTGTCATAACCCAGCCAAGCCGTGGACATATTGTCGTCTGTTTTTGTTACACGTATCAGTCATGACTTCCGAAATTGAGGGGGAATTACGAAAACGCATGACAGAAACAGAGGACAGACACGAGCAGGTATTGGTATTGTCATTAAGTTCTGAATGTGTGTGTCAAAACATCTGAGGTGCAAAAGATATTAAGACACGTAGCAGCTCAAGTGGGAGGCCATAACATATATTCAACCCTTACTTAACATGCTATTTGAATGGTTTACCTTGATCCTTTACCCTCACTGTATGTACTTAATATAATTGCAGTATGTAGAAGACATGAGAACGTCAGCTACTTTTAATGTGTTAGTTTCAATTTATCATCATGAATACGTTTGCTACGTGTCGTGGTATGCTATTATTACCTCTTTACACTACATAGGCATCCATGTCTTGGTATCTGCCCTTCATACATCTCCATCAATAAGTACAGTGTATTCACAAATTATCCTCACCCTTAAATAAGCATTAGTGCAGGAAATAAAGGTCATATAATTTAAATCACAGTTAAAAACAAGGTAAACGCTATTTTAGTAATAACATTCCTGTTCATTCATAAAACAAATCATTACTCTTACCAGTATTTTAGGTTTGGTTAGGTTAGGTTCAGGTTAGGTTTTCAAAGGCTTGGTAACTGTAACAAACCATTGATATTGGTAGTGGGTCATATCTCCATAAATCACCAAGAAAAACATAAACAAAAACTATTTTGGTTTATAATTTCCTATTATGGTCCCTCACAAACCTTTACTGCAATTATTTTCATTTGTTGTACTGTACTGTACACCTAAACTACAATAAAGCCTCTGTACCATTATATCAAGGTCTGTTAGATGTGAAGCCCCCATCTTATGGATTATATGGAGAGAGAAGTCTCTTATATATAGGTTTTACTGAAGTTATATTTTTGTATTTTTGTGTAGATTTATTTTTTAATTCCTGACAAATAATTTCGGCATGATAAACAAAAATTTTTAATGGAATATTTTCATGCTGAATACGAGTTCATTGATGATATTGAAAGTTTGGGTGAATGCTTAATTACTATAGTATAGGTATTGAGTTATGGCCCTTTCTACTGTGTCATTACTAACCATATTAAAGGTGGATAGGACTTTAAAGCAGGGGGAAAATGTGCAGTTAGAAACATAACTAAAAGAATCTAACCTAACCTGATCATTGTACTCACCTGGTGGGTGGGTACACAAACACTGGCGTATGATTTAGGTTCATAATGCAACACCGATACCTGTATATTATTTAGGCTTGTTTGCAGATGTTTGGGGAATATTAGCCTTGAAGAATAACATAATCATAAGATCAGGTTTGGTTTGTTCCTGTCATAGTCCAGTGAGTCTCCCTGACATAGCTCTGTTGACAAGACCATGACATTTTTTAAGAATCTTTTGTAGTAGTTAAAACTAGTTGTGCACCTTAATTATGTAGCTTCTGTACTGTACAACATTTCTCTGAAGAATACAAATACTTTCTTTTTTATCATGAAATCGGCAAAAAATGGACGAGCAATATACAGTACAGTATACGATACATTAAGCTGGATATAAATTACTGTAGTATACAATTTCTGTGGGTGGTGCCGTCAACTGAGAACCTATGCCATATTATCTTCTCGGTGATTGTGTGTCGGTACTGCAGACCTAAGAGAAAAAATCGTAAATTTTGTTTGGTTAGGTTAAGGTAGGTTTGGTTAGATAGGGTAGTTTGTTTTATTTTGTAATCTATGATTTATAGAATGTAGCAGTGTCTAATACAGTGTTACCACATTAGAGTACCTTGTGTGCACTCTGCATTAGGTAACCAAATTTAGCCGTTATTACATTTTCTTTGGTTTTAAATTTCTTTGATTTCTTTTTGAAAATCAGTGTGTGAAGTTATTCTGCTGGTGTTCCTCTTTTTCAACTCCCATTTTGTGTCAGACTCATTAAGTCCCAGTCCTCTCTGGACTGTAATTTTTATTATTATAATTTTTTTTATTGATCAGTTATGTATATATTATTTTCTCTTTTGACATATACAATACAGTATTTTATTTTACCTATTACCCAACACCACCATTTATGTTATGACATATACAGTAATTCATATTAAGCTATTATTATACATTTTTTCTCCACCCAACAAGCTGAGAGTGCACAGCAGAGTGTTTGTACGAGTTGTGAGACCTTAAAGGGGTGTTGCCGTTTGGTCACCTCTCAAACTTAAGGATGCATTCACCCTCTAAATGGTGGTGTATTGATGTTAGGTCTCCCTCATGTGAAGACTGAGAATAGCTATATCAAGTGGTGTTATATTTTATGAGTTGTGGCTAAAAAGTCATGTTTATTGTTTTGATGGGTTGATATTCAGTTATTATCATATTATTATTATTGAGTACAGTATGGTATATTTTACAGTACAGTATTATAATGTTTAACTGCATTTTTACCTTGTCTAATATTTTAAACAGCTGTGACACCAAGGGACTCTTTTTATATACAGTATATATAAATACAGATACCCAGAAGACCTCATTTATACACTCAAAACAGTTTATATTTTGAGAATTTATTACTGTATACAGTACAGTATACCAATGGACGTAAAATAGTTTAGCAAATGAATGTCATGATGTCACTTCTCCTGTTAGGTAATAATTGGTATGCTTCCTCTCTTTTGTAGCCAGAGGAAAACCTTCAAGTGGGGATTTGGGGAGATTGTGTGTGTGCATGTATCTGGCTCTACAGCACTCATGCCTGCCTCAGTGTTCATATTTTATATAGTATGTTATGATGTGACTGATGTATGATTCACTCTCCATGGTCAATTAATTTCATAACAATACAATACATCAAGTGAAACTACAAATGCAGTTCAGTGTTGGAAAGTGAATGATTCTTAGTTAGGTTTTCTGAAAATGATATCTGCAAGTTTTATCCTTAATTTAAACTAGCCATCAGGAAAGCAGTTATTCCTTCCACTGACAAAAGTTGACAAGGACCATAGAGATGGGCTGTAGCACCTGTACACACTAGCTGCAGTGGTATTGAAGAAGCAAATCTCAGTAACAAGAATATGACATTTTTAAATGAGCACACCCAAGTTATGTACAGTACTGGTACCCTGTATTAATTTACTTGATGTAAGGTTTAGGTACTCTCACCAAAAACTTCTCTAATGCTATAAGCACTATGCAGTCTGAAAATGAACAAAGAATCTGAAACCATTCCGAGATGACAAGCCCCCATTGTGCTCATTCTCACATAGATTGTGCCAGGTGTTGGAGAAGTTTGTGTTGAGAGTGTACATGACTAGGTTGTTGGTGTTGAGTAACATGACAGGAAAAATGATTTCATAACTACTGAAATTCTCACTATCATTGTTCTTGAAGTGCAGTATGAGTATAAAGGTTGATGATAACTATTTATCAGCTCACTTTATGTACCGTAATGTCTTTAACACAGTTATTTATACGTATCAGGTTGTTTCCTAGTGAACTACTCGCAATAAAACGTCCTGATAATTTGAATATGTAATATGTATCATGGCCTGTTCTTTTTTATGATTTACTCCTAAAACTAGGTACCCTTGCTTTAGAAATGTTCTCAGAAATACTGTATAAATTTTATCAGTTTGAGTGATATTATTGTAATATCAGCCAATATTCATGGTGGTTAAGGGATGTTTATATTGTGAATGGTACAGGGAGCTGCTGTAGGCTTTAATAACCTTGTCCATCTAATGTGAAGTGTAAGGTGCAGATTTCAACCTGTGGTAGATAATGTAGGCTGTTATGCAAAAGTCCTACAGTACAGCATTTTTTATTAATATAGTCAAAGCCTACCAGCAGGTATACCAGGTGTGTGTAATCTTGTTCCTTTTTTATATACTGTACTGTATATATAACAATCTCGACAAACAAGACTTCAAATTTTCTGTTTAGAAACCTTGCCTTGTATAAAAAGCTGTTAAGATTTCAATGAAACTTTACATAAGTTGGTACTCATTAATTACCTACTTCATTTAAGAATTATTAATTGTTACCTGTGCAGTAGCTTGATAAGTTGGATCTATCATCTTGAGTCAGTGTTACTATCATTAGCTTTCTGCTCACCATTGATCATAAAAATGGAATATATCATTTTTTCCAGGTACAGTGAAGAATATTATTTAGAATGATATTAGTAGATTATATGCAAGTATTTTGTTAAGTATAAGTGTAGTAAAGGAGATGAAGGTACATAAAGACATATTGCTGTGAAAGGTGATGAAAGCATATAGTTAGGGAGTACCAGTATGTCCTTTGATGGAGGTGAAAGGACATGGAAGTATGTACTGAAGGAGTATTGGTGCATTAAATATAAGTTTGAAATCACTGTATTTGTTATTGATCATTAATGAGCCACTTGTCTCTGTGTGCAGATTGTACCCAGCTCAGAAGTAGATTCAGATGATGACCGTGTCCCAGAGCAGACACTAGAACACAGAACAAAGCATACCCCTCATGGAACTGATCAACAGCCTAGTTTCCTTCACACTATTCTCTCTCCATTGCCACCAAGGTACTGTACATTATATTATACAGTTGTGTCCGGAGAGCCTACGAGACATGCTGTTTTTGTAACTGTCTGCCAATTTCTCTTAATATGTGAGTGAGAGACCTGGGTGCTGGTGCTTGTATATGCTAAGTTCAACATTGACTTTCTTGATCCTCCCTGAGAGAGTTGTATCTAAGACATTACTTATACTGTATCATTATTATTACATAGGAAAGTCTATTGGAGTGTTCGAATCTAATATTAAAGGGCTATGCATTTAATATTCCACTATAAGAAGCTTACATAATATTTGTTCACAAAAATATCCAAATATAAATGGTTAATTAACTTGTAACTTGGGAAAGTAAAGCAGTTGAATGTAGCACAGTACTGGCCACTCATCCTTCCTGTGTACTGAAGGCTAATTATTGTATACTGTATCCACACTGTCTACTGTAACTTAGAATATCATAAGTATTCCCATCAACATGTAAGGGAATACAGTATATTATATAAGTACGGTAATGGTGTTAAAGTTTTGTGTAGCCTTGAAAAGCCTTGACTTCGGCCCCATGACTTGTTAAATGGCTAGCTTCAGCACCATGTCTACTTCACATCATAAAACAGAATTTTAGAATCAGTCTTTCATTTTTTAGTTGTTCATCCTAATTTCATGATGAAAAATTGAAGCTGCTTAAAATTAATGCTAAAAGGGGGTAAATATCAATGTTGAGGATTTTACAGAGATGGTCATTTTCCATGGCATCTGAGAGAGAATACCTCCTCGGCCACTTGTGTGTATCAAGACAAAAATATACTTGTGTACTGTATTACATATAGTGTAGTATCATAGATGGGTAGGGGGATGGATACAATATTAAAGTGCATATATGTTATTAATCAACAGTGCATTATTGTGATTGATTTATACCACAATGATTGTCTCCCATCTCACTAATGCTGTTTCCCTTCTTTGTCAACAGATGGAGAAACTGGGTGATACGAGGCATCTTCACTTGGCTCATGATTGGTCTCTTCTGTTTTATTATCTTTGTTGGCCCACTGGCTCTAATGTTCACGGTAAGAATTCTCAATAGCAAAATTTTTTATTTTTTTTTTTTGATGGAAGTGTATCAATGAATGATAGTCAGAAAAGAGTGGGAGATATTTTGAAGGTGAATTTCAGATTTGTGACAGCTTGGTCATTCCACCACTTAGGAATGCCTTACATTATCTGAAGGCCTTATTATGGGGATTTTACTGATATAATTTTTTATTTATTTTTTTTAATGTGCTGCTGTATCAAGATGGATTTGTTATTTTGTTATCTTATTATATTTCTTTGTTTGGCAGACATTACTGGTACAGGTGTGGTGCTTCAAGGAGATCATCAATATAGGCTACTCAGTCTACAGAATGCATGGCCTGCCCTGGTTCAGGTCTCTCTCTTGGTGGTTTTTGATCACCAGCAATTATTTCTTTTATGGAGAATCACTGGTGGCCGACTACTTCAGTGTTATCTTCTCCAAAAGTGTAAGTACGATACTGTACTGTATTGTTAATCCTCATCATCATTCTATGTTTTATTGAAAATAGTAAAATGTGTTACAGTAATGTCGTAAATTCTCGGGAAGTTTGACACTGTTCCAAGACAATATTTGACCCTTAAACTATGGCTGGGAATTCCTGATCACTGTTCTAATAGACATTGCCAATCACCTTTTGAAGCATTCCAAGTTAAGCAGTAATTGATTTGGCCGTGTTCAGGGATGGATTTCCTGTTTTGAATGTTTTAGTGCTATTTAGCATATGTTAATTCTTATCATTATTTTCGTGTGCCCTAGCAAGGATGTTGTTACAAGCAGCTGTTATAGGTTTATCTCTAAGGCATCTAAGAACTTGTATGGCCTTTTCTTTCAGTGTGATCTTTAAGACTGTGATAATTAGTGCCAACCAGGTACTGTACTTCGATTCAGCTGTGAGATGGGATTTATGGGATCATTTCTTGATTTTTCATTCCTGGGACTGTCTAGTAGGGTTGTCATGACCAGTTACTCTACTGTGTTTAAACTTTTAAAGAGAAACAAATTTTACAGCTTTACCAATCTTTTTATACCCAACAGGATATAATGCGTTGGTTGATTGCCTACCACCGCTTCACCTCATTCTTCATGTACATTGTTGGATTTGTGTGGTTTGTGCTTTCTTTGAAGAAGAAATACTACATGCGACAGTTTTCTCTGTTTGCATGGACGCACGTTGCTCTGCTTATTGTGGTCACCCAGAGCTATCTTATCATCATCAACATCTTCCATGGCATGATCTGGTTCATTGTGCCTGTGTCCATGATTGTCATCAATGATGTCATGGCATACATGTTTGGATTCTTCTTTGGCAAGACTCCACTCATTCAACTCAGCCCAAAGAAAACCTGGGAGGGCTTCATTGGTGGTGGTATTTCAACAGTCTTCATGGGAATGATGGTAAGCTCTTAAATGCTTTTGTTTCAGTATCTGTTAAACAGTTTACTTTCTTCAGTTTTTGCCTTTGGACTGATTGTATTCTTATGAATATACAGTACAGTACTTAGGAAAATGATTTTTGAAGTGTACAGTAAATAAAAAAGTACTGGACTAATTAAGACAGCAACGTCGTTACTTAGATGAAATCCGTTAATTCGGCCGTCCATATCAGCAGGAAAGCACAACTATTCAAAGCAACAGCCAGCATATTACACTAATGCAGATTAGTTTATTTAAGCTCATAATAAATTAGTTCAAGAAATATAATCATATTCATGATACAGTATATTTTTAGTAAATTCAGTTGTGTTTTATCTAAGGTATTAATAGATGTGCATTTAACACTATTTATGCATCATATTCGGGCACACACAGGCTTAGTATAAAACATTGGATGATGCAGACAACGCATATGTGAAACAGTTGATATACTGTATAATGAATATGTCTTCCTGTATTAGTTAGCAACGTATATGTTAAATGGTGTATATTGGTACAATGTTTGGCAAGGACCCCCTGTACAAGTAGTTATTATTTTTAGTTTTCAGGTATACGTATTGTGAAATGTTATAAATGTTTCTCACACATTCATAAAGTATTACCCTAAAACTACAAAATAAGACAAGTTGTTAGGTAGAAAAGGCCATGAAGAAAAGGAACATGAGTCAAGGCCAAGACCTCGTATGTGTCTATATAGAAGCACAGCACAATATTTATGAGTGTGTATGTATGTAAGTCTTGTGTACATGAGATTGTATGTGTGATTATGCATCCATATGTGTAGACTTAGTAGGTAATAGGTTAATTTTTTAGTGCAGGGCATTATGCCAAAGAAACAATATTATCAAAATATAATAAACAATGTTCCTTGAAAGAAATTTTTCCTTCTTGTTCACTGAGACTTTATTTATTTTACAGCTCTCTTATTTGATGTGCCAGTATCCATTCTTCGTGTGCCCTGTGGAATTCAGCGAGTCCGAGGACAGTTTTAATTACACGTGCGATCCTTCCCCCATATTCAGACCCCAGGAATACAGCTTACCTGAGACTTTGGCCAACTTCTCTGCTTTGGTATGTTATGAGACATTTCCTCTTTATAATGAATGCACTCAGTTGCTTGTATAGTGTATCTGTATAGCACTTTTTATGCCTTTCCTGTCATCATTTGTACACCAGTACAGCTTATTCTTGACAATGGAGTTCTTTCATCTGTATAATATGCCAGTTGAAGTGCTCTTGCGTGTCTTTCCATATTTATAGGTTTATTTCCATTGCACTAAAACAAAAATTATCCAACATACAGCACTGAAATATGTAGGTTTCCCTGTAACCTAGCTTACCAGTTGAAATTTTTAAGTTGTTTAATTTAATTTTGTAATAATGATACAGTAGCTAATTTAATTTTTTTACACTATTTATTTATTTTTGGAATGGACTAAATGCAAAGATTTCTACATTTTTGCTTTTCATTTCAGCTGGGTTGGAAGAAGACTGTGACTATGTACCCATTTGTTCTTCATTCAGTTGCACTGTCCGTCTTCAGCAGCGTTATTGGACCCTTTGGAGGTTTCTTTGCCAGTGGCTTTAAGAGAGCATTTAAGATTAAGGTAAGAAATAATTATCTCTTTAGGTACTTTTGAGTATCACGATTCCAAATATCAGTTTTCAGAAAGACTAAATTTCTGGTGCGCCTGTACATCGCCTGGTGATATACATCAATAAATTCAATTACTGTATGAATACAGGTATATGAACTGACCCTTTAACTGTTGATTCCTTCTGGGTTAATGGGGCTGGAACATGTAAAAGTATATAGGGTTTTAGTAGCGAAACCCAATTGTCTGTTCTCTATTTATTGAGTAACTATCTCATATACAGTTCCAAGTGTATATCACTGTAACTTAATCACTGTAGCTATGAGTGTTAAGATGAGGACGGAGGCTATGTTAAAGAGCTCTTCTAAATACGTCCGGTTGGTGTGAGGTGTTGAGTGACAATCCTGTAATATCCAACGAGGGAGAACGGTAATATACGTCCTCCCTCGAGGGAAGACGGAACCATCCACGATGGCTCTCAATAACGTCTTCCTCTAGTCAAGGATATCAAACTACTGCCACAAGAGGTGGCCAGAGAGCCGGCTACTTAATGCCTTAGCTCAGCACTAAGTGACACGACTTCCCGTGGGCACAACTTATCTCGTGCTCTGAACATGCTACCTCACAGCTAGTGGAAAGTTACAGAGGGTGATAGAGTATATAAATCAAATGTAATTAACCCATTTATATAAATACTCCTGCTTATAAGACAGGGACTATTACATACAGTATGTATATATATATATATATAATATATATATATATATATATATATATATATATATATATATATATATATATATATATATATATATATATATATATATATATATATATATATATATATATATACACATATATATATATATATATATATATATATATATATATATATATATATATATATATATATATATATATGGTATATATATATATATATATACCTATATATATATACACACACACACACACACATAGGGAGGTTGGTTTACTGCCGGTAAATGTGGTATCATGGACCACCTCTGTCAGGTTCTTGGCTGGTTAGAGTAAGGTAAAGTACCCATAGGTGTTCAAAAGAAATTAATTAATTTTTCTGCAACGACTTAAATTCCTTTGACTTCTTACAACCAGAATGCTACCAAGTATACTCTATGAAATCATTGTGTTTCTTCAAGTTTTGTTTTTATTTACTATTACAGAAGATCATGTAAAGTTATCTACTTGCAGGACTTTGGTGATGTTATCCCGGGCCATGGTGGAATGATGGACCGCTTTGACTGCCAGTATTTAATGGCCACATTTGTGAATGTTTATATAATGACATTCATCTCAGAAACATCACCTCAGAAGCTTCTGCAAAAGGTTAGAATTTTGTGGATATATTTGTGTACAGGGTATATATATAACAGGGCTTTCCTCGAAGCTGTATAGAGTTGATGCCATCATGTTTAGATTTTTTTTGGCACTCTTAAGGTTCCCAGAAAAATAAAAGTTTAACAGGTTATACTATTACCTGGATCAGAAGCAATACTACTGTACTGTGACTGTGACCTCCCTTTTGTTTGGATGGACCAAGGGGAAGTTAAGTAAAATAACGGTAGTATAAAGTCACAAACAATAATTTTTTATTTGTGATGTTTACAGGTGTACATGCTGAAACCAGAGCAGCAGCTGCAGCTGTACAATATGCTTCAAGACTCTCTTATTGCTCGTGGGATTTTACAGCCGTGAGTTCCAGTAGAGAAATATTTATAGATGATAATGTAAGTACTACATGTATGTGTATCTTACATCATGTCTTTGCCAAAGTAATACCACATTAATTCCATACTGTTTAATCCTTTGCAAAAGATTACATATTTATATATATTCATTAAAACCTATCAATAAAAGCATGTCCACAAATAATTAAAGACCCCTTGTCATCTCAGATTCATCTAGACATCTGGTGATAGGTACAGTACCTGCTAGGTGAAGAGCAAGCTATGTGCTGAGAGCTGTATACTATCAGTAACACGACATCAGTGACCTTAATCTTTTACCATGTCTTCATATTTGGTTTTGAGATCATTAGTACACAAGCAATATACATTTTCACTCGTTTTCACTAGAATCTCTTCCCCACCACAGTACATCACTGAGTAACCAGAATTGAGAACAATACACACTCTCCCTTCAGTTGCTCTTAATGATTGCTGTTATTACATGCATTAATTTTGTTAATAGTTTAAATGCAAAGAGGAGATAACAATTTCAGTTAACTAATTCAAACACATTCCTGTAGCCACACACTTACACTCTCATAATTCAGGGTGAAGGTAATTGCAGTTGTCTTTACCTTTTATGACAAAATAATTATTGAAGTAGTGCAGTGTTCATATATCCTAATTATTTGTAATTAATGATAATCGACTAAGTTGTAATGAGATTGCGTCAAGTATTTCTTTGTTAGTATTTATTATTTTATATACTTCGATATTTAAGCCACTTATTAACATTAAATATTTATAATTGGTTCATTTACTTAGCGATGTTGCCTTTAAGAGATGAAATATGATTCTCCTTTTTATACAAGTGAAGAACAAAAGAGTGTAATATCTTATTTTGGTTAACCTATCAGTAAAGAACTAATATGTTTTAAAGAAGTGAACATTTCTCAAAGCATTTCATTTGTTCACGATGAAGTACACAGCTGGGCTTAGGGAATGACTTGGGGATGCATATACTGTAAGTTTTATCTGGACACTGTGAACATCAGTATAAAATGGGTCTTAACCAATGTATAAATTAAGTATTTTTGTATGATGATGATGATGATTTGTATGAGGCTATAAACAAAAGGTATAACTTTACTTATTTGGATGAATGAGGTTGTTCAGTGTCCATACTACTAACTGCCCTGTTCTGTAATAGGCTAATATAGTTTAGCCTGACTGCCTGCAATCCAGTATAGGATGTTATAGTCCTTTCATAGGATAAAATTTGAGTTGTTACATTATGTACTTCCCACTAAATGTACTAAATGTTATCCCATGAAATGTCAATATAGCCTAAACTACTCAACTTTCCTTTCACATGATAAGGCGGTGCAATCCTAAGTAAATACACTGACTTACCCTTATAGGATGGTGTAGCATGGGCTCCTTACGCCCTTCTTTTCCATAACACTTATAATATAGCTGGAGGATTCATGTGATGACTAGGATTATGAATGGATGACTGAGTAGCAGGTTATTAATCGACTTTGTAATTATATCATGCTTTTTGTACATACATGGTACTGTACTACTAAATGTATGCATATCAACTCTGATGTGTTGGAATTTATATACTACATGTATATACTTTAGGTACAAACTATATACTTTACTGTTTTGTTTAATTTCTGAGTATGAACTTAAGCCTTTTTTTGTGTGTGTGTGCAATGATTTTTGTTTTATATATATATATATATATATATATATATATATATATATATATATATATATATATATATATATATATATATATATATATATATATATATATATATATAGCTTTACGCGGCCAATTGAACCCACGGAGGCCAGCGTAAAGCGGGAAACGCTTAAATGGAACAACAGAACATATGGGATTAATATTAATAGAGACTGGGCCGACCCCCAAACTCCACTTTTTCAGACACAATACGTACGTTGCAGTAAAAATAACATCTTAATTTTATGATGGTATACACACACAATAATTAAAAGAAATATCAATAATATTAGGTTTTTTAACACTTACATTAGTAGAAAAGATGGCTGGGAACACGGGGATGGGAGGTTGGTTCTGAGGCAGAGGGCAGATTATTGGCCCTCACCTGTATCACTTGTATCAATTGTATCACTATCCACCACAGAGGCTTGCAGGGCCTCCTTGTCAAACCCCTGAAAGTCCATATCCTCACTATCACTATCACTGACTTGGGCAGGCTGTGGTGGGTGGCGGGTAAAGAACTCGGTAATGTTTTGATGACTGGGCAACCTTGTGTGCACCCTGCCCGCGCCGCTTCCCGCGTATATGAGTAGATGCACCGCGTAAAGTTGAAATTCCGGTTCTGGCGGAGTACCGCGTAAACGAGAGCCTCGTAAAGCAGGGTATTACTGCCCTTTATTTTCTCTCTCATTTATACACACACACAGATAATCTTATCCCCCAAGAATATAATCATTCCATCATGTTGTCTGTTCTTGTTCTCAGGTAAGATGGAAAAAATACATTTAGAAAAATATATTGGCTACATAGAAACATTTGGTGTAGTAATATAAGGGAACATTAGCTTAATGGAGGTGATGCACTGTACTATAATGTATACATGTATATTCATTTTAATTCACCTTTTATTATTTAAAGAGATCTTCTCCAAGGGAGTTTAATTTTACTTGTGATAAATTATTTGATGAACTAAGTTGGAGAGTTTTAAATATGAACATTGCAGTTGTCTCTTGTCTTCACACAGTAGTTTACAGGAGCCTCATCCAGTTCAGATGTAGAAATATATAAACTGATACTGAAACACTGATGGTCCTGTGATGATTGTTTAATAATAATTTTTAGCTCTGGTAATTTTTATCTTGGTGGGGGTAGAATCTGTAAGGTACAGTACAATGATAATTGTATTTCAGCCAGTTGTAGCTGTGACAGTTGTTCCTCACACAGTTATGGTAGCTGCAAGTTCCTCTCTGACTTCTCTCCCGTCATAAATAACATTAGTCTAACTGTACACACTCACGATTGGAGGGACGGCAATATTATTTATATATATTTAGTTTTTTAATATATAAGTTGACTCCCCATTCATTAATATTAATATTTTGTATCATGTGTGCTTATGCCACTCATGACTGGAAAATATTACATACTGTACATTCATCCAAACAGTTTCCTTGGGCATGAGCTAAACAGTGAACTCGGTAGCATCGCTTAGTTAAGGAATCAGGAGTAATGGTCGTTAATGACATATAAGCTTTTGAAAAACAGGCAATTGAAATTCTCCTAAAAATCATATGGTGAGCTTAGAGAATCAATTAGTGACTGCAGTAGGCAAAATTAATAAACTTTTTGCGATAGCAATTTCAATTTTTGCTTTGTGGTTTGGCATTTCTTTTCCGAGTACAGTATACTGTTCAGGGTTATCATATGCTTTATATAAAACTTTAATAAAGATTTAATATAGTACCCACCCAAGTGGCTAACAAGCTGATCAGTGGTGAAGAGGATAAAATTATATGAAATATTGTACCTCTCATCACAAGGTACAACTTTAATGTATTGTTATAACTGTTATTTCTGTTGTATTGGCAAAGGAGAGTTGAAAGTGTGAAGTGTATTTATTATGTATGTCACTTTTCGTGTACTCATAGATGGGTGGTCCATGCAAAATCTTATGCTTTTCTGCAACTACACGTCGAAACACTTTGTGTAAGATGCATCAGCAACCTTTTTGGTACTGGTACATATGCTGAAGAATTTTTCATATTGCATTGGGCAATAAATTACTTTGAAATATCATTAAAAGTTTTTAATATCTTTGTTGTTTTTAATTAGAGAGCATAAAAGTACAGGTACTGTAAATAAGTAGGCTAACAAGAGAAATGAATACACATGGAAATTTACAAGTATTAAATAGCAGCATTTAAAGTAGTCACTATTGTCAGCAAAAAATAAACAGGCAGTAAGAGAAAAGAAGACTATTGCTTGATTGTGCTTCCATAAGTGACCAAGAGTATCAGAGCTGTTTTGAATATTTTATCAATTTTGAAATATAGATTTCATATTTTCCTCAAAATTAGACTATTTGGAAAGAAAGGCCTTGAGGCTAATGACATACTGTACACCATAAATTAGTGAGTGTTTGTTATAATAGAATATTGTAATTGGTTATCTAATTAATGTAATGATAATGTATGCATTTAATTGTAATTTAAAAGTGTAGTTAGAGAACTGTGTATACCTTGAGACCACCAGTAGTGAAGAGAGTAAGGTCCAAGTACAGTATAGTGAAAAATAAATTGTCTGTTATCATTAAGATTTTTATTAACAGTTGCAAGGATCAGGTTGACTAAGTTGTTTATATTTGTTTTCAATATTACTGTACAGTACTCTACATGATGAGTCCAGCATTTTAGAGAAAAAATTTCAAGAGGGGCATTTGTTCATGTAAATGTATGTGATAAGAGGAATCACCTTAGTAATACAGGGACCATTTTTTTTTATTATTACAGTATTGTTTTTATTGTGTAGAATTAAGTAGTCTACAAAATTTTAAATTCATGCAGTTTTGTTGAACCAGATGATTTAAATTGCACCTGGTGATGTGAGGGTAGGAATGATCTACAGTGCTGCTTTACAAAGAGAAATACTGTATGGTAAGGCTTCGAGACAGACTCAAACAGTGGGGGATATGATAAAATTTAGGTGATTCACAATGCTTTTGTGCAAAATACTGTCTGCCTTCAATACATATTCATGGTTTAAGGATTCACTAATCTCTCATATTCATGGCATTCAAGAGGTTGAAATCCCTGCATCTTGGGGCCAAAACTATTATCTTAAAACATGAAAAATATCAACTAACGTAGCCTGCAATTCTTATCCTCGGTACATGTTACTTAACTTCATCCAGCAGTGATGATGGGTTGTATACTTCATATGTCTGTTTAACTCCTTCAGTTAACAGCCATAGTCTCTCCTTACCAACACACAAGCATCTCATCCACAACACATTAAACAAGAGAAAATTGTCAACCACTGTCACTGAGAACCTAACTAATACATATAATAATCTGTGAAATATCATCTGTAAGATTCAGTAATATTATAACAGTGTATTGAAGGTAAAACCACTTTCAAATTTATAAAAAATCAGAGAATGTTAAATTACGTATTACATTTTTAATTATTAGATTCAGGTAAAAAATAACTCCAGGAGAAAACCAAAGATCCCTATAACGAATCAGCATTGTGGAGGGTAGGGCTAAAGGGGTATTACTGTAATTATTTGTGATAATTTGGATATGAATGGTCCGTTATTTTTTCCTTAACGGACCCGATTCCACAATATATGAACCTAGTCCGAACGGGTCAGAGTGTCGGTTAAGCTTGAGGGCCTTTGTAGATGGTGTTCATTCTAATGGCGGTTTACTGTATATAGAAATAAAAATGTTTTAAAATTATAATAATTCTCTGAAAAAAAAAAATTTTGGTGTAAGGATATAAGCAAGTACAGTATGTAAGGGTTTTTCTATGAGTCAGTTTAATGCTCTTTTGTTACTCTCTACACTTATTTTCCTCCCTGAATTTGAGGTCTTTGTATCTTGATTCATCCCAAACAAAAGTGAGAAAGGAGTAAAAATTATAAATAGATAGACTTTTAATATACAGCCACTACTCGACTTACGACTGGGTTAGGGACCCAAATCCAGGTCGTAAGTCAAAAATGCGAAGATAATACAGTACATAGAAAATCTAAAATGGGTGTCTCTTTTTCTTCTCAGCACCACAGAACTCTTACTTTTAAGCATGCCAGTCATTTTAGAGGGAATTACAAACGAAAATTTTGTCAGTGCACTGCTCAATCACTAACGTCGGGACTCGAAAATACGTAATTTGAAATAAATTTGGTATGACTGGGGCGGTCGTATATCCGGGTGGTCTTAAGTCGAGTAGGTCGTACGTCGAGGAGTAGCTGTACTGTGTTAATTAATATTCCTTTTTTATACAATAGGAAGCAAGAGTCTAATGTCAAGACACACTTCAACTTATGTACAGCCAGATTAGATCTCATTAATGAAAAATTTCCAGTATCCATTTTGTTATGCTGAAAAGTCTTTAAATGTTTATTGTTTGATTTACAAAACTTAAAAGTTTTTCAAGTAGTTGTTGAAATTGTCATTCATGTTACTTATCAAAATAATTCTAAGTTTTATACTTTAATATCTTTGTTGCCCATTCTAGTTTACCAGTTTACTCCTTTTATACTGTACAATTGTTTCAGATTAAGATATTATCACAATCATAGTTGTGATCATTATTATGGATGTCTCTCCCTACACCATAATGTAGTGAGACATGGAATCTCTGCTAATTATTCCAGTTACCTTCAGCTTTATCAATGCTTATTCATTGTTAAGTGTCTTTCAGCTCTATACAGAATCACATTTATTTACTACTTGTGTGAACCCTAACTTAAGTGTGATGTTGAAGTCGGTAATTCACCAAGATGTTAAAGGCAATGTGGAAATTATCATTCTTATCTGGTAGATATTTTTAAATACTGTACAGGACAAATATTGTTATGTCATCATAGGTTTGTTTTTTCCAATCAGTTTAAGACACTTCTCCACGACAGCACAGGGTGGCCACAATTCAAAGCAACTAATATGACATGATAAATGATTCTTATGGTCAAATTAGCTAACACACTGCTAAAGTGGTGTCCATCTGTTCACATTTTAATGAATAATGATGCCCATCCATTTCTTTGTCTCTTATACTTAATAAGACATGTTTGTATTGCAATGAATGTTAAATCCTACTCATTTTTTGTCTCATAGTTTTAATTAACCTTATATATTTTATAATGAATGTCACTGGCAGTCTCTTTATATACATGCCTACTGGTATGTTCAGTCACTCAAAAAATTATCGATGTAAAATTTTGTTGAAAAAATATGACACATCGGACAAAGGATTTTGACAATCCTACCGTGACAACAGGAGTCACGGTGTTCATTCTGAAATTCATCGATCACCCTGAGTACAGATAGTTGTTTGAGTGATTGTACAGGTATAAGGTATCTGCAGGTATCTAGTAGAGTAGCCTCTATAGTCTCCTGTATTGCTTAGCTCCTACACTCCTCCATTCTATAAACTTCCCATCCAAACATACTGTCCCACCTCCTGTCTCTCCCTGTCTTGTTCTGTCTACCTCTCCTCTTCTCCATTACTAATTTTCTCACATACTGTACATGTTGTTTCTTCTTACGTTAATATTTTTATCCTGATTTTTTGTGCTGCTTTTCTTTATTCCTTACAATTGCAGGTCAGATGGGCCCCAGTCTTAATAGGATTCACTCTAACCTAAACTAATCCAAGGATTAGGATTGGGGCCCATTAGGACAATATTGTAGTTCCTATTCTTGTGCAACAGTCCTTCCTTAAGAAGTCTAGAAGGAAGAATATCTATCACAAGCAGATGAGACAGCTAAATTATGTAGGTATGGAAAACTGTGGTTAGAAATTCACAAACAATTTATAGAAGATTGGAAATTTACTATGAATATCAAATAAAGTTTTAGTACTGTAATGTGTCATAGACAAAAGTATTGTATTACAGTTCAGATGTGATTAAGCACAAGTTGTCAGAGATCAAAAGCAGCATAGAAATATTCAAAAGTGCAGCATTTCCCATTTTCTTGTTTGGTGTCTTAAAACAGTGCTGAAACCTCCAGACATTTCCTGAGTACAGTATTATTTTTATTTAGTGAATGTTTGGGGAATGACTTACATGCCCTTACAGGAACATGCATGAACAAGTGAAACCAGTCGCATATACTCGCACTTATAAATTTCAGAGTACTAATGGAGAATATCACTTAATTTTTCAAAGTTCTCCTTATAAGTTAGGTGAGAATCTTTGGTAATTGTTAACAAAGACTGCTTCACATATATTTTATTTTATTTTCATATGAATGGCTTACAGTATTTTTATTTATTCTGCCCAGTGCTTCTCCTTCTATCTCATCAAGTCCAGTACTTTTAGTTTTTAGGCTGTAGAGTTATGTCCATTCTTTGCTATGATAAAAGTTTGTCTGGCAGTAGATCCTCCTATTAGTCTTGGATTACATTACTGCATGCCTCTTCTGTTTATAAAAGATCTTCATGGTGACCATTGCTAGACACAAAATAGAATTAGTTAGAGCAGATAAATTAATATAATTTTTTCTTTTTATCTACTTACTGTATTTGTTTACCCAAGATTAAGCATATTTACTTTTTACAGGAAGGGGAGTGTATGTATTCACGTATGGAGAGAGTAAAAGATCACGCTATTAGTTATAATTTACTCTTTACTGTAACTGCCCCCTAAAAAAGGTTCATCATCTGTAATGTTCTTCTCTACGTGAGAATTTGCTCACATTAAAATTATTTGAATCTTGTGTTCATTTGGAGAATATACTGTAATTTATGTAATGCACTGTATTTGTTAAAGTTGTTTTAGGATTTTTACTTGGTTGGATGTTCCATATCCTAATTACAACTGTATCCTTGAGTGTACTTCTTAAGAAGGGTTTTATTTACTAACCAACCACTTCACTCTGTTCATATAGTACCAGTAATCTTCATACTGTGGTTCTGTTGCAATATCCAGTTCTAGTCAGAAATAGTATCTATTTTAACTTCAAAACATTTAAATTTTTTATCTTTAATAAATATCAGGAAGTCTTGTAGCATTAAACTGCTTAGTTTTCTCTCAGGTCATAGTTTGTGAGAGATTAAAGCTAGTATTTGTTTTGTATACAAATGTAGTTACAAGTTTTTATCTGTCTACTGAAGCAGTATAAGTACTGCTTACAAGTTCTCTTTAATTTTCCATAAAACAAAATTACTAAAAATTTTACAATTCATCTCGTCTATTTTTATGGAACTTTACATATTCCACATTTCATGTACCTGTATGTACGGTAAGTCATTAATTGTAACATCTAAATTGTTGACTATCACATGAGTGTTAATTGAAACTCAAAAAACTACCAGCATTTTTCTACTGCATGTGAGGAAGATTAAATTCTGTATTTGAAAATCATTCTGTCAAGTTATTTATGAGAATTTGCAAAAGTTTGCCCTGCAATGGCAAGGTGAAGAAAGTAAGGCCTATGACCAAACGTACGTTGATGGTACAGTACATAGTCATCATGTGTTCGGTGTACTGTAGTATCATAATGTCACAACTCCTGGAGGCCAAACATTAGTAACGTTAAGGGTCAAATATGTTTAAGTAATGAAACTCCATTACAATAATAATTCATAAAGAGAAAGCTAAGTGTACATGGGATATGGTCCCTTAATTTGTTATACTCTACTGGTAACTTGTAAAACTTAAATACAGCCACTAAGAATAAGAGAGAAGTATTCTATGTATAGTTACCAGCAAAAGTCCTCTCACAAACTTGCTACACAGGGCTGTGGGAGAACTTTTGCTGGCAACTGTACATTAAAGTAATCATGATAGGTAAATATGTTCAAGCAATGTTTAAAATTCAATTCAGATAGAAACAGCTTTGAATTTGACAACTTTTTATTTTCAGTTGTAAAAGACTATAGCAAATTTAAATATCAGTAGGTACAGTACAGTATAATGTGCCATATTATACTTGAAATTACCGGGACTGTTCAAATATTGATACAGTGATGTGATCAATTAAGAGTGTGTAGATTTTGCATGTAGGTTTTGTAGTTACTGCTGATCAGAATATGTAAACATCACATCGGTTTAGACCGTTTCCTGTATGTTTCATTATTCTTACATTAGTGAGAGTGGAATATAAGTATCATTAATAGATGTATTTTCATATACCCTGTACCTGTAATAACTATATCCTGTACACCATTTGGTTATTTAATACAGTGTATACAAGACAAAATTAAATGAATGGATAGCAAGATGTAAATGTTCTCAAAAAATATTAATATTTATTTAAGGATGTTTGTGACAAGATAAAACAGTTAAAGAATTCACCTGTGAGTCCTTGTGTTGGGGGATTTTTTCCCTCCATAACCAGCCTCCGAAGTTGTCAGTTCCATGTAATCATGTTGTTAGTTGTCCCCGTTGCAGTGATTTAGAGTCCGTAACTGCTTATAGCAACTTTTATGGAAATTGAATTGAGTACACTACAGTACAGTACTCTGGACTATTAATAAATATATTGGTAATTTTTGTCTTGATATACAGTAAGTATACTGTACTCAAACCCATGGCAATTAGTAGGCTACCAGTAGATTCTTTCCTACCTGTGCTATGTATTACCTAAAGTATATAATCTGATACCTACGTTATCAATAGTATGCCTTGATATCATATTGTCGTAAATGGTTCATATAAGGAAGTAGTTTCATGACATGTTGCACTATCTAGTGGACCAGAATTTGTATGTTTATTTTATTGTAAGAATTGTTGTATCTTCAGTGTTTGTAAATCCAGTTTTATAGTAACCTATGGTAGCTCCTGATATTAGTGTGTTGCTGTAGGTTGTGTTGAGTGTTGTAAGAGTTTAATGCTACTATCATAGTCAAATATTGTACTATTTGTTACCAAAGTATCAAGAAAAATTCACATAATATCTTAGATGGCATTTAAAAAAAAAAAACCTATTACTATTTTTTTCATTGTGTTTATATCAAATTTATGGCTAAATCCTTCAAATTATTTGATAAACTGTTTCAAATTTTTCTATTGCATTGTAATTAATATAGGTATTAAAGACAGGTAGGACAGATGACATGTGACAAATCTTAAATCTAATGAAACAGGCTTTATAAGTATTGTGTATTATTGTATACTATTTATAACATTATTTTTTAGGGCAATATATGCTAAAATAAGCAGAATTTTGGCAATTATGTTTACAGTACTGTAGAACCTCTGTAGTTCACTTATCTTTGGGACCGATTTTGTGATGAACCTAAGAATTTTACAAGCTAATGATTGACTTATAACACTGGTGCAGTAGACCTTGGGACCATATGTATGTAATACAGTACAGTACATATGTTTGAACCCAGTTACTTTCAAGACAGATTATCACATTTAGTACAACTGACCTTAAGATCCCAAATTAGGTTATAAATGAAAATAAAATATGTAGACTAATACTGTACAGTATAATTTTTACTTGCCATCCAAAGGGCTGATTGTTTACACATCAGAATTCCATTACAAAGCAGAGAGGACATGAAAATGCACAAGCCCAGTGACGCTGCCAGTAAAATAAAGTAAATACATTAGCTCTCTGGCCTAGATTTCACCTCTGCTGATTTAGAAAAATACACAGCAGAAAGAC
This sequence comes from Homarus americanus, assembly GCF_018991925.1. NCBI lineage: Eukaryota > Metazoa > Arthropoda > Malacostraca > Decapoda > Nephropidae > Homarus > Homarus americanus. Next base: position 592,046 of record NW_024721079.1, on the reverse strand, counting down.
ATCCTCACCAAACATACAATATCACTTAGCTATATTAGTTAAATTCACTTATTCATACCACAATCTTTTACACCAATCATAAAACTCATTCAGTTTATCTTTGCTTCTTTTAAATTCAACTATCATAAAATGAAATGGTGGAGGTACAGTGGGGTATGCTATAATGAACGGATCCTACTACGACTATTCCTATAATGAACGGTTTTATCTTTAAAATTGAGAATGCTATAACGAACGAAACTCCTACAACGAACATTGTTTAAATTTTTTTTTTTTTACTAATTAATTGTTTTTTATTACAAGTATTAATGATATTCTTTATTTCAGGGGTTTAGATGCATATTTATGCACTTTTTTACAATTTTTACAATTTTATATTATATTTTTCAGTGTTAAGTGGTATTTGGGGGCCTGGAACGGATTAATCCTATAACGAACGAGTGCTATAACGAACAAGGTTCTAGAACCAATTAAATTCGTTATAGTATACTCCACTGTGGGGATATGTACAGTATGGTGTCACTTGTTTAGACGCTGTGGAGGTTGGGAAGTATGAAGAAAATATTGACACTAATGATTCACATAACAGGAGTGTAAGACTCAGTCCTATTCACATTGAGCTTGGAAATATCAATTAACCCCCATCTTTATATGTCATCCAGAGAACACAGAAGCAGTTTGCAATGTTCTATAAACTTCCATAGAGCTCGGAACATCACTTAAAAGATCATTCCTTTGTTCAACAACTACCTCATCCTTTTACTTTTCTTCTTCATGACCCAGAATCCTTTTCATGATTTATTGCTCGTCAAACAAGCCTCATTATCTGTTATATCTTCACCGCACCACTCATGTCCATCATCTTCACTAAAATCCTGATCTACATACAGTACACCTTCAACAAATCTAGAAATGATTGCACTGTTCCCCAATTTCATTTCAAACCCTTCACAATTCTGATCTCAGATATCAGGCCATAATTTTTACCATATAATTTGTAAAGTTTCCCATATAAACCCAGCCCATTTATGTCAAGTCTGGAACAGTGTAACTTAATACAATATTCAGCACAGTTCAGGTATTAAACTTTTAATGAAATTCACCATCATTGTTTCATCCTGGATGTGAATACACAATTAAAGGACTAACATAAAGTACTGGGTATATGTCTATTATAGTTTTCCTTCCAATACGATTTTTAATGTATAATACTGTATAATGCTTTAATTTAGTTTAAATAAGTGAAAACACTGCATGCACTAGGTGCCATAATATGACTTGGTGAATGGTTTTCATCCAATCAATATAAAAAAAATTAATGCTCGTATTTTTTTATGTGTTTTATTTTCTAGATAATTTTGTAGGGAAATTAGGACTACTGTAATACTTTTTTGGCAAATATAACGCAAGTTGGATTCTAAATAAAAATTATGCGAATTAATCCATTTTGTGAAGTATCAGTAAGCAAACTATGGAGGTTCTACTTTACAGTACAGTACTTGCAAAAAATAATTAAAGATAATTTACAAGGTGTAATACTTTTTGCTGGAAAATGTGAACTTAGTTTATGATCATGTTATGGTAATTAGTTGATTTGAGAATGTTGAAGGTTGTTCCTGCTTTGCCATGAATTTTCTTGTAGATTTCTTATTATTAGCAATGGTGTGTGTACAATAATATAGAGTATCAAAGATGCAGGCAGTTATCTTACTGGAGAATAAACTGTAATGGATGAGTTTTAGGAGTACAATGCATAAAGGTATTCTTTTTATACTGAATGTAAAATTTTATAATGCTACATGAAGGCTAGCTTGAGCCTTTTGACTCTTGTTTCTGTTAAACAAATTCACGATTGTTTTCTCAGCTTCATAAATTACAATAAGGTATTTGATACTTTTGTCAAAAGGTCTCCTTGTACATTTATGATAGATTGAGATAATCTTATAATTTCTCATGTAAAATGTTCTGGAAATGACATCTACTGTAATTACTCTTTTAAGCAGATGCAGAAAAAATTGATGAGTACTACGTAATTAAGATTTTTCAAAATCAATCGCATACAATATGCCAAAATACATGGTAACATTGCCAACATTTTTATTATTGTAAGTGAGAGATGGTGTGTGTTAGTTTGCTACACTATATAGTATAATTAAAAAGTATTTATTTTAATGTAAATAAGACCTTTATGGACATTAAATTATGAAAGTGTATGTGCAAATTTAATTTAATCCTTGACTCATTAGATTATAGCAGTTTATATACCAGTGAGGTAGAGTAAAAAAAATTATAATGCCTGAATGTGTGTAGTTGTACAGGTACTAAGAAAATAAGAAAGGAATTATTAAAGTGGTGATGGATCTGGTTATGAGTGAAACAAAGTTTAAGGGCAGTTGTAAAAATCTGTTGGGGAGAGGTGAGATATGAAGTTATTAGAGTCTGGAAGAGAGAGAGTAAAAGAGGGTGTAACAGTGCTAATGATTAATAAGGTACAGTATTTGAGGCACTCGGCATTAGAAGGGGGTGAAGAGACACCCCGGCCAAAATGCGCTTTGTGATGGATATCACTATTTTCACCTTTCCTCTACATGTTGGCATTGGGTGTAACCCTCTAGCTAGAATAGAAATATGGTAGAAAGTCCTTCAAAAACAAGGTGTAATTTCGCCTTAGGCCTGGAGCTACGTATCTGGCTGTGCACTCAGCCAAAGAAGGTGGCAACATCCCGTTCAGAGCGAGCCAATGACAGCGCGCCTCCCTCGGACCATACCCCGAGGCAGCCAATCACAGTGGATTTCCCCATGCTACGTCACAGTTCCTCGGCCAATCTGCACGCCCAGATGCTGCCTCCTTAGTTTTGGCACGTATTATAGCATAAGAAGGATCAGTGTACGCGTTCTGCTGCTATTTTTTATAACTTTTCTGCATAACATTGACATTATTTGTTCCATGGGTGAGAGAAGCGCTGTGCAATATCTGCCCAATATTAGAGCAAGACTCCAGTGAGACCAGGCCTTCTGGTGTGGGTTCAGGAGCCTATTATTCCTGAGCGTGTGTTTGATGCCAGTGCTCACGTGGACACCCCAGTAATGCTTGGTGATAGTGATTTTGGTGGTGAATTTAGTGTTGATTATGGTGATACACTTGCTACTGGCGATGGTGCAGGTGTAAGTGCATGAGATCAGTACGTGATTGATTATGACGAGGCCATTAAAGTTATACGCACTCCTCAGGATTTACGTAACTTCAAGTTACTACGTGTGCGCAGGGATAATAAAACGAAGGAACTTAACAAAGTAAGATTTTAATACTATTATCATAATACTGTTTTTAGCAAAGATTAAGTAAACTTTCTCCGTCTTTGTATTCGTATGTTAATTACGTTGGGGGGGATGAGTGTAGTGGTGTTTCCTTATTATTACACACTATTATACTTAACAATATTATAAATCTTTGGCTAATAATAGGGATGGAAAGATAAATATTGATAGTCAAGTTAGTTTTTTTTTGGGGGGTGTATGTGCTGTTTTTGGTGATCATTAACTTGTTTTACAGTATTAGCCCACAATAATAATAAAAATCGCAGAAAAAACCCGATTATTGTTGGTTTGAAGTCAACACCCGCCCGGCACCTCCACTAACTACCCTTTTCTCCAACTTCAATACTCAGTAATCGCCGAAACTTAAATATCTCCTGGTTCTTCTCAGTGGCGGTAACGGCTGTTGATGGTAACTATAGACTGCAAATACAGTATAATTCATTATTCACTTAGATCCTACCAACAGTAAGGAGGTGTATCACATGTCCCAACGAAATGAAGAAACAGCATTAACAGAGACCAAATTAAAAGGACCTGGGTGTGTATGTTTGTAGTGGATTTCTCCCCTACAAACGCTGTTTGTCGCTGAGTAGCCGACCCCGCGAATTCCCCAGTGTATGCCTCGTGGTGTAGGTCAACCAGCGCCGCCTTACATGACGGAGGTCAACTATTAAGCCACGCCTACTTCCGCTATAAAAGACCTGACCTCGTGGTGCCCTCTCTCTTCTAGCTATAGCTGCAGCAAGCAACACCACCTCCTCCGCCGCTGCCTGGCGGCCCTCGCTCCCGCCGGCGAGCACGGCGACCCATAAGCTGTCCTCTGAGCATCCTCACCAACCAGCTCTCTCTACATCACGCTTGTAACCACGCTGCCACTTCCCAGCACCAAGCTGCACTGTACATCCAATACAACATGTATACAGAGAGCACATTGTGAGTTTCCTTTCTCCATCCCATCCTGAGTGTGAACCAAATATCACGTACCCCACAAATGGTGACCCCGGAGATTCGCACTCACACAGGATGGAGGAGAAACAGATCACTCTCCCAGTCTTCAAGCAACATGGAAGACTGGCTTATCCACCCAGAAGCAGCTCTCATTGGCTCTACAGCTACTGTCTCTAAACCGCAGGTTAGACACCCTAGAGCAGCACTGCTTCTCTAAGCAGACACCAGCTCCTCTTCCTGCCCCAAGCACCACGTCCTACTGACCCCAGCACACTCGTCCTGCCTCAGACGCCGCCCCCGGCCCAGCAGTACCCCCTGCCGCTCCTCCTAATGCAGCCCCTGCTCCCGACGCGGTCTATGCGCCTGAGTGCGGACCAACACACCCCTCTTTTCTCCCTCAGGTACTCCCTGCTACTGTCCTGCACCCTGCTGCTGTCGTGGACCCAGCTGCTGTCACGAGCCCTCATCCGCTTCTGCTGACGCAGCCCTTGCTCCTGACCCAGGCCCACACACCCCAGCAGGTGCATCTGACGACTCTGTACCTGCCGTGAGGGAAGCACAACATTCATCGCCTCCACACACCCTTTTTCTCCCTCTCTACTCCCACAGATATTGTGTATCTAGACAGTTGTCTCTAGCGGCCGGCTCATCCACGCCATCGCCGTTGTCTCACATGAGGCACGCACCTCCCGTTCTGCCTCACATGTGCTATGCAACCCTGCAGACAACAAGTCTCCTACACCGCCTGGAGGGAAGGAGGGAGTATTGTAGTGGATTTCTCCCCTACAAACGCTGTTTGTCACTGAGTAGCCGACCCCACGAATTCCCCAGTGTGTGCCTCGTGGTCTGGGTCAACCAGCGCCGCCTTACATGACGGAGGTCAACTATTAAGCCACGCCTACCCCCGCTATTTAAGACCTGACCTCGTGGTGACCTCCCTCTTCTAGCTACAGCCGCAGCAAGCTACAACACCTCCTCCGCCGCTGCCTGGCGGCCCTCGCTCCCGCCGGCGAGCATGGCGACCCACAAGCTGGTCCTCCTCTGGGCATCCTCACCAACCAGCTCTCTACATCACGCTTGTAACCACGCTGCCACTTCCCAGCACCAAGCTGCATTGTACATCCAATACAACATGTATACAGAGAGCACATTGTGAGTTTCCTTTCTCCATCCCATCCTGAGTGTGAACCCCAACAACCTGTATTCCCACATGTTCACAGTGAACTGGAGTTCTCGTGTCATTGTGAGAAGAAGTGAATGAGGCACCTAAGCTAGTAGGTTTTGTAAGAAGGTTGTTTATATATCTGGAGTGCCTGTCCCCCCATAGGCCAAGAGGCTAATGAGCCGATCAGCGGCTGTGAGGTTCATCAGGACCATTTCGGGAGTTTTACTATAAGTTTAACAAAGACAGAGGGGCCGCACCAACCACTGTGCAAACAATAGATAGTCTTTGATTATGTTCATTAAGATTAAGGTTTAGTGAAGATCCCGAGGAAAAACTTAGGCAGCGAGCCTGAACTATTTATTATTATTATTATTATTATTTTATTGTTATTATTATTATTATTATTATTATTATTATTATTATTATTATTATTATTATTATTATTATTACTATTATTCTGTTGTAATTATTATTAGTCTTATTAGTCTTATTATTATTATTATTATTAGTCTTATTATTAGTCTTATTATTATTATTCATGTTAGTAAATAAAATTATATTAACTCCTTCCTAGAGTCACTTTAACAGCCAATCAGGACTCTAGTATCTGTGATAATCAACCAATGAGCGTGGAGTATGTGATGGTAACTGACCAATCAGAGTTCTCAACTTTTAAAGAGCGTCTATAGACCGGCGGCCATATTGAGTGTAGCGGCGGCCGGCGAGAGAGACCACCAGCCCTTGTGTCATTATGAGCCACTAGTGTACTTAACTAGGAACCTTCCAGAACAACGAGAGCACTACTTCATCATGGGAGAGGATAGAGAAAAGGAAAAGAATGAAAAAGGTAAGAATTTGGTCTGTATTAACGTAAATTATATGAGTAAAGGTGAGGGAGGGATAATGGCGGACCTCCATACAGTCTGTGGCCACACTGTGATGCCCGAGGCGTGTTCAGACTTATACCTGTGTGTGTTGTAGCTGATAATGCCTAGAGTAGATCATTTATTGAGTTGCAGATCAAGATAATGATTCAATAGCAGCGGGATGTTGATAAGGCAGACATAGAGTCATCCACCAGGCTAAAGGTGTGCTCTAGAGGCAGCCTGATCAATAGAGTCTCCCGGTAGTCCTCTATTAACGGCTACGGATTAACCAGCGTGTTTGTATCCATTACTCGAGTCTGGGAACTAACTCCAGTTACTGTTGAATAATTAAATATATCCCTGTAGTTCATATAGTAAACCAAACTAACCTAACCTTGAGCTTCACCTATACAGAGCATTATGTAACCTTGGTCAGTTTATAGTGAAGGATATGTTAGTATATAAGACAATATTCTTCTATTATGTTTCTCTCAAATGCGGTCCGACTAATTACCCAAATGTAGCCGCAATGAAGTCAAATAATGGTCGTACACGAATAAATCGGACTGCCAATCACTTCTCGACTAGTATTTGGTGTCACAAAGAAAAAAAAAATGGAAAACTTACTTTAATCTGAGTTAATAGATCGCGTGCATGTACCGAGGGAACGCGTAATTACCCAAATGTAGTCGCAATAAAGTCAAATGATGGTCGTACAAGCGTAAATCGGGCTGTGAATCACTTCTCGATTATTATTTGGCGCCATAAAGTCACAAAAAATTGGTAAACTTAAATTAATCTGAGTTGTTAGGTTAGGTTAGGTACATGCACGCGATCTATTAACTCATTAAATTAAGTTTACCAATTTTTTTTGACTTCGTGACACCAAATACCAGTCGAGAAGTGATTGGCAGTCCGATTTATTCTTGTAGGACCATTTGACTTCATTGCGGCTACATTTGGGTAATTAGTCGGACCCCTCAAACGTCCTGTAATATGTCGGTGGGGGGGCAGTTTGAGGTTAGGTTGTTTGCCAGGGAAACTTCATATAAGTAAAGTGTCTCAGAATTGTCAGTAAAGATGGAGGAGACGGTTAGTACCAGAAAGACTTATGGAATTTTCCCAAATTTTCAGATGTTTGATGAGTAATAAAATTGAAACAACATTGTAGTTTTTATTGTATTTTTAGCCTATCCTTTGATCATAAATTACTTGTTAGTGGGCACGGCATTGAAGGAGAGGGAAATAATGGGTTAAAAAAGCTCCGAGCTCTGTAGGCTGAAGAAATATTTACCGTAATTATGGAGCCGGGAGATCTCCCGTGGCTACTGTCATCTGGTTCACAACAATCTTATTGGCCGTCTATATTACAATTTATATTGGAATTTTTTTTTTTTTTTAGGAATGACATTTGAATGATAAAAAATTTAAATGACAATGCACAGGTTAAGAAGTTAGGTCAGGTTCTAATAGGTTCTGTGCATTTTGTGTTATCAAATATGTTTGGTAGTTGGAGGAAGGTTATCTCTTTACTATACACAACGCATTGTTGTCCATCCCTAATGTCTTTAGAGTAACTGACTCAGGACATGTGAGATGGCCAATTTGGCCAGTGTCCACCTGATCACCTGGTGAAGATTCTCACCAATTTAAAGACTATAAAGTCTCTGACTTACGACGGGATTCCGTCCCGACGACCAGGTCGTAAGTCGAATTGGTCGTAAGTCGAAAAGGCAAAAATATTACATAGAAATTCTAAAATGGGTGTCTCTTTTTCGTCTGAGCATCACAAGAACTCTCACTTTTACGCTTGCCAGCCATTTTAAAGGGAATTGCAAATGAAAATTTTGTCAGTACTGTACACAGCGCGATCATTAACGTCGGGACTCGAAAATACGTAATGTGAAAAATATTTTATATGACCATGGGTTGTCGTAAGTCGAGGAGAGACTGTATATTGTATTGTTAGTCATTGACATTGTTGCAGTAAAATAATATAACTTATTTAAGTTTAAAAATAAGTTAGCTAAGTTGTGGTCTTGGAATGTACACTACTGGATGATACATAAGAGCAGATAGCCTGGTAGTTATGGTTGCTGCCTACTGTACTGTACAGTTCAGGTAATTATGATAGTGGTATTCATGGATATTTATTATTTGTGGCCATTTTGAGAATGTATCCCCCTGCGAATACTCAGGGAAGGGTGTACAGTATTGTATTTGTAAAGGTTTGTCACTTACTACTGTCATCAGTAGTTTTTGCACGTCTGGTGCTGGGGAATGTATAAAACAAAGGTAAGCTTCCAGAAATAGGAGGTTAAAGGCCCATTGAAAGGGTGCAGTCTCATGTATATACAGTATTGTTAGAAACTGCAGTTCAACAATTTCTGACAAAAACCAAGCCATTATGCTGTACCTCTAACTACTTGTTTTGTGGTACTGCAAGGTCACTTTTGGTTGGTTTGGTTCATTTTCTGTTCAATATTGGTAAAATTAAACCTTTCTCCTTATTTCACTTTAGCTTTTGGAGGGAACTTTACTGCAGGTACAAATATTTTGATGCAAAGAAAGCATAACTGGTTGTTATTTGGAAGTTCTGGAACTTTTTTATTCATAGCGTTTTTGTTTTTTATTTCAGACCGGGATGAGAAAAAAGAAAAAGATCGAGAAAAAGATGGCAAAGACCGTGATAAGGACAAAGATCGTGACAAAGATAAGGACAGGGAGCGCAAGAAGCGTAGCCGGTCTCGATCTCGTGAGCGTCGTAAGCACAAGTAAGTATTAAAATAATTTCATCATGTTTTTCCCTAAAACAATGACCCAGTTAAACTAGGATTGAGCAAATCAGGGGTCTAGGGGTTGTATCCTTTGGGCCCTGTCTTGTAAATGAAACTGATTAAGTAAATTTGAATATTAGACACCCTTGACTTTCACATTGCAAGAGAACACATTTGACATGAGTTATTGTACCATATGAAGGGAACAAGTCTGATAGTTTTTGATGCTAAGCGGACACGTTTATCACAAGGTTCAATTTATCAGACCAAACCTCATCAAGCTCCATGTCATTGTACAGAACAGGATACAATCCCAGGTACTGTATATTTATTTCACATTGTATGGGAGCTTATTTTGATAGTGCGTTGGTATATTGTTCTAACAGTTGTAGGTGTTATAAGTAATGTATGCAGTATATTGTAAATGTTCACATAGAAATAAGAAATAAAAAGAGGGACAATACTACAGTAAGCATAATAGGGTAAAATAACATTGAGATTAAATGAGTAAACTGAGTACAGTCCTTGTAAAATATGGATCATACAAGGTACTGTACTAGTTTTCTTGAACCTCTTATTACAATATTATTATGGAGACTAACTATACTGAGTGTGGCCAAGTAATTGGAATGAGAAGACAAGTTTTGAGTGTTGGTGTTAGGTCATGTAAATGCAAGGCAGGTCTGTATCACCTGAGTACTTTTATGTACATTACCCATACCAAATGGAATGCATGTAAATGCTAAGTGTGTTCAATTTTGATTCAAGTAGGCTGAGCAACTGGGTTATTAAATTTTTACAGTTGAGTTTATTTCTGTAATTATAAAACACTGCAAAAGGATTTTGAGATGCAGTTTGTCATCATTTTATAGTACAGTAATTTGTCATGTTTACGTGGGTTAGCTGTGATTACGTAATGGCAGCCATCTTGAGGCTAATTCTCATTACTGTACTTCTTCCCAATGTCATTCTTGGGCCCCCTGTCTCATAGCTCTTCTCTTAGCTTATTAGATAAATGGTAACTAATATCACATTGACTACTTTCAGAACTAGATCCAGATCTCGAGGACGGACAAGATCTAGATCACGCTCCAGAGAAGCCAGGAGGAAGGCACGCCGTAAGAAGCCTTCACTGTATTGGGACAAACCTCCACCAGGTTTTGAACACATTACACCAATACAGTACAAAGCAATGCAAGGTTGGTTAATCACTGGTGTTATATACTATTCAGTATTCTTAAAGTTTGTTACATATCCCTGTCACCTGTTGATGGTTGCTGTACCCTTTTACTTATTACTTTGCAGGACTTCAACTGAATAATGATTCGCTTAATTTTTAGAGCTGTAGTTACAAATTGTACAGTGTACTTGTGTCCAGAATTACGTATAAGTTTGGGGATTGTATTCTTGATATTTAATAAAGTTTTTTGTAGGTAATTCGAAGATCGGCATGATGTAGTGGCGAGAACATGTTTTTTCATACTGCACAGTACAGTATGTAAAATGTTAATTCAAAAAATTTTCTAGTCTTGTTTAATTTATACCTTAAGCATGCCTCACCTGCTTCTCTTTGTATTTAATGCTACAGTAGGCATCTAACCCTTTTACTGTATTGTTTTTAGGTGGTGTTGATAAATATTGACCATGTCGACACCTTATTTTTATAATGTTTTATGGGATCATGTTTATTCCTCCTAGCAAAACTTAAATCATTATGCTAATATTTTGTAACATATGAGCCTTGTTCTCTTTTATCTACAGTATTGTTTTTAGGTGATGGCCTTTAGTGTTATTTCGGTAATTATCATAAATTGAACCATTAGTTTTATGTTTAATGGAATATTGCTGTACCCACATTTTGAGATGCTTAGGATTTGAATCTATGCACAGTGAACCCTCACTTTACGCGGTTAATTCAACCCACGGCGGCCCGCGTAAGTCGGGGTCTAGCTGTGTGTGTGTGTGTGTGTATATGTATATATATATATATATATATATATATATATATATATATATATATATATATATATATATATATATATATATATATATATATATATATATATATATATATATATATATATATATATATATATATATATATATATATATATATATATATATATATATATATATATATATATATATATATATATATATATATATATATATATATATATATATATATATATATATATATATATATATATATATATATATATATATATATATATATATATATATATATATATATATATATATATATATATATATATATATATATATATATATATGTGTGCATTAGTGTCATTAATTTAAAATCAGAAATAAGCCATTTATTGGTTTCCTTTACTCAGTATGGTAGTCTGTTAGAAAATGCCTTATGAGTTATCACAATGGAATTAATAGATCTAATGACAAAAGATGATGTATAACAACACAGTCTTGAAGAATTACTTTCTTTCAACAGCTGCTGGGCAGATCCCATCCAATGTGACAGTGCCTCTGATAGCACCTCCAAGTGCAGGACAGGTACCACCACTAGCAGCAGTTGTTCCCTCAGTTCCAGAGGTTACTAATGTGCCCCAGCCAGTGCCAGTTGTTGGTTCCACCATTACAAGACAAGCTCGTCGTCTCTACGTAGGCAACATTCCGTTTGGTGTGACAGAAGAAGAGATGATGGAATTTTTCAATCAGCAAATGCATCTTGCTGGTCTTGCCCAAGCTGCTGGAAATCCAGTTCTGGCTTGTCAGGTTTGTAATTGATCTGTTACAGAGATGGGATAAAACAAAAATTGTAGTAATTATTTTTGTATGTAAAAAAAGTCATGTACAGTATTGTAGAATGTATGAAACATAATCTGCACATGCATAAAGAATATGGTTAGTTCAACACTGAAAAATACAGGAAGTGTATTTTTAAACATTACGGCTAAAGAATTTTCTTGGGAAGTAACAATACTCTTCACTTTTCACATGGTACCTGTCCTGTATGCCAAGAGATCATCCATCCCAGTTTTCTAATTACCTGAAATTGATTAACTTGAAAGTTTTTAGGTCTAATTTTAGTATACTGATATACTTGTTGTTTTGTGATCAGGTTTACAATCTTCAGGCTTTGCTTTAATGCATTATTAAGGAATGAACTTTTAATTTTTAAGTAGAATCTAAACTATCATCTATGAGTATAGTACATTATCTCATGACATAACTCATTAATCACAGTGAATAAAAGTACATCTGCAAAATCAAGCCATTTGCTGTTAAAAGTGTAATGTCAGTAATAAATTGATGATTGAGGTCAGTGTTGGCAGTTCAGGACCACATGATGTTCTTTCCTGTTTACTTTTAAGTGCTCCAAATTTTTTTTACAGTATTAGAAAATCATATTTGTGAATTTTTTTTTATTTAAACAATTAAATTTTATTGGAAACGATACACCACCTGGACCTATGTATGTGACAGTTAGGTGTCATTATATCATTGTGAAGAAATTGTACAGATATCTTTGAATTGCATACAAGTGAAAATGGTCCTTGACATTGTTGACTGAACAGCACGCTCTACAAGTTAATGACTGACCTTATTACATATCGAAACCAGTAGTGACGTCAGTAACATGATTTTTCAATGTCAAGCCAATGTTTACATTTCATAAAAGGTTATAAATACTTGTAAGCTAACACATTAGTTACAGGTCACCATTTGCTGAAATCTGAGAGAAGAAAACAAATTGAAAATATGGAAGCTAAAAAATCCTACAATATGGCAAAAGCTATTTTTAGGTGAGTTGGAGATGCCATGAATGGCTACAAATGCATTTATTTTTTTACAACAGGTGAACCTAGACAAGAACTTTGCATTCTTGGAGTTCAGATCTATTGATGAAACAACTCAAGCAATTGCTTTTGATGGTATTAATTTTAAAGGCCAAAGTTTAAAAATCAGACGACCTCATGATTATCAACCAATGCCAGGCATGTCAGAGCATCCCACGCTAACTACCATGCCAGGTACAACACAGATTCCAGGTATGAAGCACAGGGAGTCCACCAGACATGTTGAAGGTATTTTCTAAATGATTGCAAAAATTATATTCAATGGTAATGAATTGAGTCAGTGTAGACAATTTATTGCAATGTGGGTGTTTTAAAGGCAAACTCACAAGAGGGTTTAGTGCACCTGTAAAGTTGCAAACTCTATGATGTAGACGAAGGATACAGTGGGTCAGTGGGCAGTGACTGAATTAATATTGGATTGTGCATGTAAGGGTAAACAATTAATAGATTAGTGCCCGCTTCACTGCTTTTAAAACTGATTGAGTACAAGAATGAGTGTGAGCAAGTAGAGATGTATCTTCAATGCATGATTAAGAAACTTCAAATGCCATGTTTGTGTGTATGAAGACCTGGTATGTCTGTGAACAAACTCTTGAGGTTATGAAATTGTATAAATAAATAGAATTTATTCCAAGAAAGAATAAAAATGCAGTCATCTGAAGATAAATTCGTGAATTATGTCTGTGTGTATTCCGACATTATTTTTTTTATTATTTTAAGAAGTGAACGTTGACATATGAAAATTTTCTTTTTGTAATTCTTATGAAATATTTTTGCTGAAGAATATGAATAAATTTATTTAACAGCAGGAAGCTAAATTGAATTTTACAGAAGTTTTTCTCTCTTAGTTATTGCAGGTGTGGTTTCAACTGTGGTGCCTGATTCCCCTCACAAGATCTTTATTGGGGGTCTCCCTAACTACCTTAATGAAGATCAGGTATGGTTGTTCCTGTCTGTTAACACTATGCTCCCAAGGGGGTGGAGAGCAGCCACATGGGCACTATTGTCCATAGAACACATCTTGAGACCCCTGTGAGGCCATTATGGTAGTGCCTTTTCCCTCTCTTAACCTAATACTTGTATCCACTTTGTCAAAAGTTCCTGTTAGACATTGCAAAATCTGACTGGAACTCCTTCAAGGGAATTAACTTTTTAAATAAGTAAAATGAACAGTTTAAACTGACTTTAGAAGATATTAGAGGTCACCGATGTGGTTGTCTCGCATCACCAAAAATGTCACTCACTTTGCCAGTTGAAAGTTTACTTTGAACAGGCACTCTTTTTATTTTAAACTAACTAATAGTGTATTTGCTTTCAATCTTCTATGAGAATGAAAGACTGGTTGGATATTTTTTAGAAATTTAGGATGTGTTACATCATATGGAGTTCTAATGTTGTTAGGATAAGATGAAGAATGATTGGTTCCCCATGATATTATGTGTATGACAGAAGGTAAGTGATGTCCCATTTTTTGATTGGACTAAGATTCTCTGAGTAAGAAGCATTGTATTGGAGCAACGGATAGCCCACATATTCCATAAAACATACAATGTGTTTTCTCTCTCTCTCTCTCTTGGACATACAACACTGTATTCAGAGATTCATTTTCCAATCAAAATCTGTGTTCTATTTTTCAGCTGAAGGTGAACAGAGCAGCTTGTTAGAGATATTGGGTGAACTTTATGCTTTTCTCCACGCCTTTCAACATGCACCTTCAGATTTCAGTTGAGGATTTTGTTTAAATTTGTTTATAAACATTTTTTTATATGTAAATGAATGAAGTGGGTGCAGGTAAAAAAGTGGAATGATCAGGGCCCGAATCCTTTGAAAATAACCACCACCTGCCTTAGCTGTGATGATGTACTGTAGTGAGCTTACAAATGAAATGGTTTGTAGTCTTTTATTTTACTTTTGATTACAATTTGAGGACTGGATGTTTTATGCTTGAGGTGGGGGGGGTGTACAATAGGTGAATGTGTTCCATTTTATAGTTATTTTATTGTGCTTCTAGGAAGAGTTTGGCAGATTACAAGGTGAGGCTATAGTGTTAGACTAACAATTCTCTGGGGAGGAATTCGATGGGAGTAGAAACCCAATGGAACAATTGAAGTGGCAGTTTGAGTGAAGTGGGGAGTATTTTGGGGAAAGGGGAGATGGGGAAAATATTTTGGATAATTAGCAATAGACAAGAGAATGGAAATATCCTGTAAATTAGCTCCTCAGTTAACTTGAAATAGATGTTCAGAGTTTGCCAGGAGTAGGGCCAGTGGTGTTCAGGGAAAGTAAGATTTCAATTATATATACTGTTACTATGGTTATTTAATAATTGTGGCCAGTCGTATGTTTGTTACCTTTCCAATGCTTAAAAAATTTTATAGTGAACAAAACTTACCTTAATATTCCAAATGGTGTAAGCTGTGTGTTTCTGGTCTGTAAAAATGTCCAAATCACAGTCTCATTCATCTGGATCATCCATATGAAGCGCGGAATGAGGAAGAGTAGACTCCGTTGCTGTTGTTGGAGTAGGGGGGGGGGGTAGTGGAGGCAGGGTGGAGTTTCAAAAACATTATCAACAAGTTTTCCGTTTTTCTCTTTTTATATGTTTCCCTATAGGGAGTCCAGAGCCTTCTCAGTTTCACTCGTTATTAAGACTTCTTTCCATTGATGGGTCATATTAAATCAGTAAATGCTTTAGAGGCCCAGAAAATTTCTGCTATTTTGTGGAGATGCAGCTGTTGGGAAGTGTATGTGCTTTGCTGGAATCTTCTAGAGGCCTCCACTAGGTTTTAGATGTTTCTCACTAAAATTTTTGTGTGCGGAATCCCTACTGTACTGTGGAGGCAGCGTTTAAGTGGATACAACGCTCGCCTCCTGTTCCAGGGGTCATTGGTTTGATTCTTGGGCGCTCAATGTTCACCCAGCTGCAAATGGGTACCTAAGTTTACAACTTGGGGAAGTGATTGCAGTCGAGAGCAATACCGGTTTTGTTGTCTCCTTGTGTACTGAAGGCTTAGTATATGATGTGCTGTATCCACACTGTCCCTAATGGGCAGTCATGCCTATGGGACTCACTTGCACTGTGTACTGTGTATTTTCGCTCCACAGTATATTACACCAATGTTGTCCTGTAAACATTGTTGCACAGTACTCAGCAGCTCTTTACCCAGCAACCATGGATTGCCCTCCTCCCTGAACCACTTGGTCAGCCATTGCACCAATCACAAACACACAGCAGTTTGCTTTGAATATCTACCAAGCTATGGTTTGTCTTGTACAAGGCAACGTTTGTGGTAGCATCAAACCTACTTGTTTGCCATCTGGGCACAGTGGAGTGGTACACCAGCAGGGTGACAAGATAAGAAAGTAATGCCTCAGTACAACACCCTGTTGTAAATGGTGCGGAAGAAATATGCTCGCCTTGTGTCAGCCCCGCCGCCTTTTTCTACCAGATGTATGACTCCACCTATGGCGGACCGAACCTCGCTATACAAACGATATGGCTTAGAAATAAAGAAAACATTATATAAAATAAGATAAATGAAGAGCATGGATGTGTATGTGTGGGAGGTGAACATGTGTGAGGTGGTGAGTTGTAATTGCGTGGCCTCCCTCCCCTCCTGGTGTGACGTCATGGCATACACAGCTCAGCAGCCACGAGAGGCAACTGGGTGACTGCCTGGCTGAACTGTATCATGATTTGAGTTTTTCTTCTTTCTCTTACAATCTCTCATCTTTTCCCCTCTTCTTTTATCTCTGTCTGCAGATCTTGTATGAAGGGAATTTTGAAGTCCCAACCATGGGAATATCCTGGCAAATGTATTCCCAATTGAAACATTAACTGGTATTTCCACATCTTAAGAGGAAATGTTGCCTGATGGTTTTAATTATATACTATATTACTTATGTATGGGTGTGTGTATACAGTATAGGGTATTCTTATAAAACCAAACCAGTTCTTCATTTATTAGTTAGTAGGAGGCAGGTGGTACCGTAGTATTTACTTTCGAGCCCTGACAGGTGAGATGGCATATGGTGAGGGTGGGTAAATTCTTGAGTTTTTGGTTTTGGACAGGATGGAGGGTCAGGTTGGTTCACATGAAGTGAGGATGGCTCTGTACTGGCACATCTCTTGCAGGCTCACTTACACACAGGTCATGACAGGTTAGATGCAGCGGGCAGCGTCTTCCCGCCAAACACCATCCTAGTGGAAGTGGATGCATCGCAGCAATGACTTGAGTTGTCATATCACATCGTATTACAGCTTAAATTGGCAAAGCAGCAACAAGGCTTAAAAAAAAAAGCAGTTTTGAGTGCCTTACACACTTGATCACAAGGAGGGCATTTCTTTTCACTCTTGTATTTGTTTATATTTAAAGTTGATTATGGATATAGATCTCCATGAAAAAGCCCATTCCAGCAAAATTGTGTTTAATGAAGAAAGCCCAGTAGTAAAAGCCTTTGTAGAGCCATTTCAAATTTTGTTCTTGGACAGATTATGAAATTGTGTTGTTGTCCTTTTCCAGAGTTCTCTTTCAGAGTTCTCTTTCAGAGCTCTTTTTCAGGGTTTTCTTTCAGGGATCTCTTTCAGAATTTTACAGGGAATTACTCATGGGCCTTAGTTTCGAGAGGGGAATACAAATAACATTCTTCATGACTGATTAAAACGTGTATAGCCATCCATTTGGAATTCAAATATACTCATCTTGTCTTTTTGCTTTCTTCCCCCATTTGTTTCCCCTAGCGAAGGGTTCGTGGTTGAATGCCCTAAGCGGCCCATTTGTACTGCCCATGATAAAGCCTGCCTCACTATGCATATGATAATGAACCGTCCTGACCAAGGCAAGTTTCAGTCTTTTGGTCGTATGTTGGCGCACCAATTTTTTAGGGTCGAGGTTCCTGCAGGTGATAGGTAAGTTTTGCAAGAGTAAAATGCCCTTGTGCCTCCTGTCGTTGGTCACATATATCTAAAGTGACAATTCAATCCACATGAGAACATTAGGGTTCACGCAGGTCTCTCAAGAAATATCAGTGGCTGTTCTAGGTAGGTGCAGTAAAGGTAGGTTTTCTTTTGTTTTTATTGTAGGCATTGGAAAGGTAAATCAGTTTTGCAGTGCAAATTTTGTACCTAAGTAATTGAGGTGATTTGGGTAAACTGTACCATAAAGAATGGATGTGTTCATAATTTTCCTGGGTTGTTTACTGTGATTCCTGTTTATATTCTGAGAGCTGCATGATATTTTCCTTATATATATATATATATATATATATATATATATATGGAAGTAAATGCAGTTTAATATTGCACTTGTAACATTGGAAATGATAACAATCACAGTTTTTTGTGGAATGTTGGCTTTTATGCTGTAGTGAATATTAGTTTCAAGCAACAAATTATTTTATTGATATTCATTATTAGTTTACTCTGAAAGTTCTTAATTCTACCAATGTGCATGTTGTAACTGTGCATTACTCCCTACTTCATTAGCACTCGAGACAATTGGCTCCCTTTTAATTTGTTTTTATTCCAAATTTGTGATGTGTGGCTTATAGGCTGAGATGCATTTATTGTATATTTTTGTACCAGTGAAGTTTAGTGTTGACACTCATCCTTTAGAGAGAGAAATATCATGGGTTCTGATGCCGGAAAATGCCTTTGCAAGCTGCTTTAATTGATTACATATGAATGGATGTTTTAAGATTCAGTAGTGTTTAAAGCACTACTTGTATGTCTACCTTTGTTGGTATAATATATATCCTGTTATTAAGCGCCTCTATATATTCGTTGTTCCATCTCTGCGTGATGGAGTCGGTGATTTGAAGAGTTAAAAGGAATATATAATAAATATAAAGTATACAAGTGGATTAATTAGTAGAAATCCATGACATTATCATCAGCCTCACTTTGTTTAAAATAAAGGGCTGAACATTGCATTAAACCTTAAGACTTTGATGATAAACTCCTGTTGCCTCAGCTCTTTGATTCTCCTGAAAGTTAATACTTATTGATACACTGGTCTTGAAGTGTACATTATTCTGCCAGGTTCATCGTCTGGCTCAAGAGGTACTGTGACTGAGTTTAAAATGAGTGTCTATATACCTGCATCAATTTTCCTGTTTACATGCAATGTCCAATATTTACTAGACCTACACTGGACACATCAGGTTCTGGAAGCTGCGCACACACACACACACACACACCTACCTACCTACCTACCTTACATGATTGTTGTGGTGTATATTTCTGCTCTTATACCTGTGTAATCAGGCTTATTTCATGTGCAGTGAATTTCTTTAGATGTCTTTTTTTTTTCATATATTGTATACATGTATTATCCGGGATTGATTGTTGTCTGTGTTCTTAACTACTCGGTGATTTTTCATTTTCGTCCTTGCCACCACATTGTACCTCTGCACAACCTTCTCACACACATCCATGTCTATAAATACTTTCTTAAAACATACAGATCTTAACCACTGCATCTTACCCTGTGCCTTTTTCTTTGCAATCTTATTTCTGATCCTCCTGTTTTTATAGTGTACCAGTTATGTGGAAAATTAAACTTCCAGCCAAACCTTAAGTATTCTATATATATATCTCTTCTTATCTATATTACCATAGGATATCAGTTCTATACCACATGTAGCTACGATAGTGCTGTATTACCAGGCACTCACTGCATTTGTTTCAGTTATTTGAGAAATTAAATAATTTTCTGTGGCCTAGTATCCTGCCAAGGGGATGGGTTAAACCACTACCTGCCAATCCATCCTGCATCATGACAAGAAAAGGCTGGTTTGCATGATTATTGTTCCATGTCACCTATATGCACAGGTACATGACTTACTGCATTGTCCTGTTTAATTCCAAAACCCAATATTAATTATTCCTGTCATTACAAGTTAGAGGTTTAGGAAAGGCGAATATTTGTTTCGATATCTATTTCGCAATATGTTCATCCCTACTAGTTTTCACGGTCCTATTTATTCATGCTCTTAATCCTCCTTCATTAATAAAGATATCATCCTCAAGTACTGCACTGCATACATATAGCATCATCTTTTACAACATTGCATTCAAATGTCATTTATTTCCCAGGTGAAGATTCACATTCTTCCAAGTGGATACATTCCGCATCTTACCAAATCTGAATCGTTGAACAGGAATTATAACTAGCATCAGTTCTTCATTTTGATCGTTCATCCAGGTGGATCCATTTAACTTGTTGGAAACATTTGTGGGCTGTTTGGTGTTACATTGAGGTTAACAATCTTCAGGGAATTGGACTCCTAATCCCATTCTTGTCGATCGTTTTGTTACCTCTTAACAGTCTGCTGAAAATTAGATGGTATAGTCTTTTAGGTTGGGTTTCTAAGACTACTGTGTTAAGTTATAGATTAGAGTCAACCCCAGTTCAGTAGAACTTTAGTGATGAGAACCTTTTGTGTGTGTGTGTGTGTACACGGTATGCTTCTTGAAACCGTTTATTCTGATCGTATCTACAGTATTTACGAAGTTACTTTACACTTCAGGAGTGCAGTAGTTGACTGTATCCGTGTGTACAGTTCTTGCTTACTTTCCTATGGATTGCTGGTTTGCACCTAGAGAACCCACAGTCCACTCAGATGTGAAAGGGTATCTAATGTTGTAGTTAGGAAAGTGAAGGCCCTTCAGTGGAGTGCCAGTCGCTACCTCTTTGTGTACAAAGAAATGGCTTAGTCTACAGTGTACTGTATCAACACTGCCCCTAATAGGCTATCATGCCCACGGAACCCACTTTCACTACGCACTTGCCTGTGTTTACTTGCATTTGTAGTGTACTTAGGTACTATGCACATTTTTTGGGAAAAGTTTGAATATTAAATTATAGATGCTTAAATGGCAGTAGCAGTTTGGGCTGGGCTTTTATTTATAAGAAAATTAAAACAAAAAATATATAACTCGTGCAGCATCTACATTACCATTTTTGATCAGTCTTTTTGATAACCATCAGTGAATAACAAGTTCATTATGACCTTGGTGTTGCTTTATTTGAACATGTGTGCTGTAGTGGGAGTACTATACTAGATATATACCTGTGTATATATATATATATATATATATATATATATATATATATATATATATATATATATATATATATATATATATATATATATATATATATATATATATATATATATATGTATATATATATATATATGTGTGTGTTTTTTTGGCTTTGACATTTTGTTTAAGTTTGTAGTCCTTTTAGCTAGGTAATTCTGAAATGGGTGTGCTTACATGCAGTAACATCTGGTGATTGTTAGATTCTTGTCCTCAAATTTTGTATATTTAAATTTTGTTTTGATATACTTATTATAGTATTGTACATTTTTGTGGGTGTAATTATTCCAGGTTAAGGAGCTGCTTATGTCATTTGGTCAACTTCGAGCATTCAACCTGGTGAAGGATTCTGCTACTGGACTCTCAAAAGGCTATGCTTTCTGCGAGTACGTTGACGTCAGTCTGACAGATCAGGTATGGTATACATTATATTTGAGCAGTTATTATTTTAGATTATCCAGAATTGGGCAACAGTAAACCCTCATTATATGGAAGTTTGTGTCCCTAAAGGGTCACAAAATTGCCTGCTTCTAAATAGCAATACAGTCGGCCCTTAACATACGCGGGTTTATAATACACGGATTTGCAAATACGCGGATTGCCCCGCCGGAGGAATATTCTGTACAAGTAATTGAAGTACATTCAACTCGCGCGCGGCACCGAACACCGCTCACTCCCGCAACCTCACACACACACAGCTCTCCCTCACTCAGTCAGTCTCGCTGTAACCACGCTTGTGTTGACATCAGCATTGTAGTTGCAAAAATATTACATATCCGTGAATGTATTATATCAAGCACAGTATGAATAGAATATCACTAATATAAGAATATTTTAACCGAAAACTACTAAAAAATCGAGTAACATATCTTGAACATCAGAAGGCTAGGTAAAGTCTTTTGTTTTCATGTAGTTTATCCTAATTTACATTGAAATGCATTACGTTTCAGCAAAACTACTATTTATTTCTGAGAATATGGAAATGTAATATTTTGCTGAAATGACGTACTTATTACAGTGGAAAGTGACGAAAGCAATGACTCGCTTTCTTTCGTTCAAAAGATGTTCCCGTAATCGCTTTTCGAATGGTTTTCAGTTAAAAAACTGTTGTATTGCAATAAAATTCTATCCTAATTCACTTGTGATGCAACAGTTTTTTAACCGAAAACCATTCGAAAAGCGATTACGATAACATCTTTTGAACGAAAGAAAGCGAAAGTCATTGTTTTCGTCACTTTCCACTGTAATACGTACGTCATTTCAGCAAAAATATTACATTTCTGTGAATGTAGTATATCAAGCACAGTATGAATATAATATCATTGTAATATAACAGTATTTTAACCGAAAACTATTAAAAAAACGAGTAACATCTCTTGAACATTGGAAGGTTACCTGGTAGGTAAAGTCTTTTGTTTTCGTCATGTATTTTATCCTATTTTACATTGAAATACATCACG
Source organism: Homarus americanus (assembly GCF_018991925.1). Lineage (NCBI taxonomy): Eukaryota > Metazoa > Arthropoda > Malacostraca > Decapoda > Nephropidae > Homarus > Homarus americanus. Next base: position 569,569 of record NW_024721079.1, on the reverse strand, counting down.
TTTCAGCAAAACTACTATTTATTTCTGAGAATATATTCATTCAGGCACAGTTTAGGTAAAATATACATGTGCTGTAACATTTTTTTTATTGAAAACGATTCGAAAAACACGTACCCTCTAGCCCTGTTCAAGGAGAAGACTGGGAGGAGCTGTTTGGTGCTTAAGACGATGACAAGGAAAATGATTTTGATGGATTTTAATGAAAATATTCAGAAAGACCCTGGCACTGTCAAGGAAAGTGGCTGCTGAAGGCTTCCGGGACATGGCAGAGGACGAGATTAGGGAGCTAATTGAAGAGCACGACACTGAGCTGACCGAGGAGGATCTACAGGAGTTAGTAGACTCAGGCAAGGAAGAGGAAGCGAAAGGGAAAGAGGATGAGGAAGAGCACCAAGAAATAACATTGGAGAAGTTGGGGGAGATGACCAGGAATATTGAGGCACTGAAAAACCTGGCCTATAGTATGGACCCCTCCATAATGCACGCCAAGAAATACGTGCGAGGGATGGATGACGTTTTCGCTCCATACAAAAACATCATGGGAGAAATGAAAGAAAGAGACGACAACTCCCCTCACCATGTTCTTTGATCACCGAAGGAGAGATTTAACACCATCAGTCACTGGCGGCAGTGAGGAAGCAGCTGAATCCACCGTCGCCCCCACTTCACTACCTGTTATGGAATTGAGTGACGATGAGCCCGATGACCCCCGTCCTGTCGCCGAGGATAAGTACTGTACAGTAAAGTGAAATTTTTTTTTTTTAATTGCTTTTCTTGCCATGTTTATTGTTTGTAAAAATGCACAGCACAGTACAATTCAGTACTGTACATAGGAAGTGGAGGTGCAGTTATTCACAAAACATTTGTGTTCGTTGACGGCAGTAGTGACGGGGAGGAGGCAGAGGGGGTAGAGGAGGGAGCGAGTTGGGAGGAGTGGTGACCTTGGACGCGGGAGCAGGGACGAGTGGAGATGCCAGTCAGTACATTACGGGTGTATTAATTGTTTTTATAGCTATTTTTGCTTTTTAATATTAAATATTGTACATTACGTTTCAACAAAACTACCATTCATTTCTGACAACATGGAAATGTAATATTTTTGCTGAAATGATGTACGCATTACAGTGGAAAGTGGGATAAAATTGTGACGAAAGCAATGACTTTCTCTTTCTTTCGTTCAAAAGATGTTACCGTAATCGCTTTTCGAATGGTTTTCAGTTGTGGGATTATAAGGCTAATGATAGGATAGAATATTATTGTAATACAGTACGAGTACAACAGTTTTTTAACTGAAAACCATTCGAAAAGCGATTACGGTAAAATCTTTTGAATAACGAAAGAAAGCGAAAGTCATTGTTTTCGTCTTTCCACTGTAATATGTACGTCATTCCAGCAAAAATATTATATTTCCATATTTATTTCTGAGAATACCTATATTCATTCAGTCACAGTTAAGGTAAAATATACTTGTGATGTAATATTTTAATGAAAATACCAGGTATTTAGAAATACGGTATCGTAGTTTTCTTTTGTTTCAAATTTAATTAACAAAGATTGATGTTTCAAATGTAATGAACAAAAATTTATGTACAGGATCTATAAATAAACTTTAAAAAAATGAATACTTTGTTTTACATCGTCCTGTGTATACCATACCATGCATTTGGCTACTTTGGGCTTGCTATGATGACGCAAGAGATCTGCCCTGGCAACTGTACCGACACTCACAGCTGGTGGTGTGTTGGTGTGTCATTTCCATTGTTTACTGGTAGTTACTGGTAAATATTTTTCAACCTAACGAAACTATTACCCGTTTAGAGGTCGACCAATTTTTTGCCAAATAATTTGGTCTTAAAAACTTGAACTACACACAGGTATATATGGTAAATAAGGACATGGGGGGGACCAGGGTTTTTTTATGGGGGCAGCACATATACGCGGATTTTTAACATCACAGGTATCTGTTGCGTAACCCCCGCGTATGTTAAGGGCCGACTACATTAAATACTACATTGGAAAAGTAAGGATCAGGAGGAACCACATAGACCATGAATTACCATTATGTATGATATTATAATCCTTTTATAGCATGAGTTGTAGAACTAAAATTGAAAATTTAATTAAAACTTCTACTAATTGAAAGATAAATAATTTGTTACGGTTTTTCTGTGACTGTTGGTAAATGTATAAAGTATGTCACCCAACAACTCCCTCTTCTCTTATTTTGCATAGTAGTGTATGTACATAAAGAAAAAGACTTAGGTAAGATAATATTGTGCATGCTTTGAAGGTGAAAGATTGCTGTAGTACCAGTATAAATTTTGTTTGATCTAATAGTTTAGACTTTGTACAAAATAGATGGGCTGGGGGTTTATTTCACATCAATTGCCCTCTTTAGAAGTACAGTACAATAGAACCTTTGTAAATCATTATTTGATACTGTGTCCTTCACTGCGGGACAACTTCATGACTTTTTATTGGAAATTGTGTTGATATGAGTGAGACTTTATGAACCAAAATGTACTGTACTTGTATTTGTGTATCACATTGATATGAATTCTACCATGTCAGAATGCTTAATTATTTTGTTAAAGGAATATAGTTTTTCAGCATATGAATAGCTCTTCACTAGAATCCCTGAAGAATGTTATATTTTAATGTGATGTTTTTATTTAGGCTATTCATGGATTGAATGGAATGCAGCTAGGTGATAAGAAGCTTGTGGTCCAGCGAGCAAGTGTGGGAGCCAAGAATGCTAATGCCATGGCTCAGGCCCCAGTGCAGATACAGGTTCCTGGCTTACAGCTACAGAGTGGATCAGGGCCTGCCACTGAGGTGTTGTGTCTCATGAACATGGTAAGTATGGGGGTGGGGGGCATTTTGCACACCTAATTTTAGAAAAAAAAATGGAACTTTATACAAAATATTCTTGACACTACAGGTAGTTTCATAGCAATAGGCATGTGTAATGCATTCTATACTAGGTTATTGAGTATTTATCACATACACTAGGCATAGAAATGAAAAGGTTATTTGTGGGTACATTATGAGTATTCCATTACCATGCCAAAAGTATCCCACTTTCTTCAGTTTTCTCAAGAAAGTTAAGGTTTTGTTGCTAGTTTAATTTCATACACTGTTCTTAAAAACATAAGGTTTTCTTGTGGGTATACTGATTTATACTCCTTTCTCATTCCAAATAAATGTTAAATAACTTAACTTACATTCATGCTCCATGAGTACAGATAAGTGGTGGTCTCATAAGTAAGTTAAATATGTTTTGAATTTAGTAAATAGTTAAAGTCCATCTAGTAATGCTAAAAATTCAGCTTGTGGATCCTGGATATTAGACTACAGTTATTTCATATGGGAATGTGTTGGCATAAATCAACATAATAACTAGATATGCTTAGTGAATTAAGACAAGAGGTGTGGATGTTAAGATAAACTTAGTGTGTATGTGAGTTGAGGATTTAAGGAAGTGCACATGGAATACTTATGTATGTGTGTTTTTTGAGTGGGAGACTAGTAAACTTACCGTATATTTTGTGTTTATACTTTTTATTTTTTCAGGTAATGCCGGATGAGTTGAAGGATGACGAGGAGTACGAAGATATCCTTGAGGACATCCGTGAAGAATGCAGCCGATATGGAATAGTGCGCTCAGTTGAAATTCCACGGCCAGTTGAAGGGGTAGAAGTCCCAGGGGTGGGCAAAGTTTTTGTAGAATTCAATTCTGTATTAGACTGCCAGAAAGCTCAGCAAAACCTCACTGGACGCAAGTTTGCTAACAGGGTGGTTGTTACATCATACTTTGATCCTGATAGATATCATCGACGTGACTTTTAGATGAGAAAATAGGTTTCCTATTTCCAGTTACTGCTTATGTAACTTTTTTTTTTCTTGGCAGTGCCGGATAGTTCTGTGATTCCAAAATGAAATGGTAAGGGTTCCCGCATTTTGATTAAAAAGGTCAAGACTAATTTAGCAGCATGTCAGTTCATCAGCATAATTTGTTTAAATGTGAGTGCACAATTACTTTCAATGATACAAATGACTTGGTATTGTTAATTTAGATTAAACACTCACAACTACTAAAAATACTAGAATTTTTTTTAATTTGAATAGCACTTGTAGAACTTTTGTAAAAGTTTTTTTTAGTTGAACTTTTGTTCAGCTGTAGTGAAGCAGATGGAAGGTAATTTTTCCTTCATGTTGTTTTTATAATATCTTTGGCTGGCAACATGCCTCATTGGCTGGCATCATGCCTCATTATCTTGTATGAAATACTTCACAACATCCCTATCCTTTTTAGCATTAAAATCTCTTGTCAAACATATTTTCATCAAACCTTCCATATTGAATCATTCATAGTTCTTGAAGTTTACATTTTGTCAGTACACAGCGCAATCACTGATGTTGGGACTCGACAGTACGTAATTTGACAAAATTTTGGTACGACTGAGGCTGTCGTATGTCTGGGTGGTCGTAAGTCGGGGAGGAGCTGTGTGTGTATATATATATATATATATATATATATATATATATATATATATATATATATATATATATATATATATATATATATATATATGTATGTATATATATATATATATATATATATATATATATGTATATATATATATATATATATATATATATATATATATGTGTGTGTGTAATTTTTTTTACAATTATTAGAAACCTTAAATTATCAGCAATGGATAATCATTCAACTATTTGATAGGTTACAGTGTATTTTAGAAAGGGTTGGTCCACCAGAAGTTACATTTGGCTTTATAAACATTAATGTTAATATAAATGTGTGAACAGTCCCTCTATTCCTACCCTTGAGTACCTAAACCTATTTGACGGCAAGAGACAACCTGGTCGTGTATATTCTCCACAAGTGTTACAAGGGCGGGGGTTCAAATGTCCCCATTTCTACTAGAGCTCAGGCTACTCCGTGTTATACTTAATTACAAGATCAATCGGTGTATTTTTTCTAATTATTTATATGCATCTCATCTGTATGACCTCATTCATTTGCTCTCTTTCTGTTCTTACTCATGCTCGATGTATGTCCACTGCATTATTGATAATGCTGATGAGTAATACCATACCATGTTGTAATTCTCTTTTTTTTTCCATAATATTTATTCTTTGTCTGTAGAACACCGATTTCCAAGTTCCATAAAACCATTATTTTTTTTTTTTTTTTTTTCCCCCAAGGACAAAAGTGGAATTGGAATTGCTGCAGTTTTGAGGCAAACAATTTTCCCTCCCATCTTCTTGCCACCTGTCACCCTTTGAACTCGTGAAACAATTTATCCCTGTAACCTCACAATTAAGTTTGTTTTCCAAGCCTGTAATACTTTCTTTAAGTTTAATGAAAAATGTTTTTACTCCTTAGTGTGAATGATACTGATAAAACAATAAAGAAACACCAAGAAAAAATAATTTAGACTTGCACAATCCAAGTACTGCACAAAGATATAAGTTTAGTTGGCACATTTGTTACATCCTCATTGTAGACAGCTGTAAGGTTAGTATCAATGGAAAAGTTCACTATGCATATTTATGGTTAATACTGTATATTCAGTACAGTTTCTCCAGTTATTTTATATACATATCGGCAGAAAGAAAACATTAATACATATGGAAACTAACAGTGTCTCAGTATGATGTACTCCCTATTTAAAAAAAGTGCCATTAAAGGGAGATTAGTCTTGTGTTAAGTACTGCACTGTATAGTGCTGAGTAAGAGTAGGACCTAATTGCAAACAGAATACCCAAGTACAGTAATGTACAAGACACTTTAGTCAACTTCAATACCTTTGATATTGAATGCTTCATTATGTATATATATATATATATATATATATATATATATATATATATATATATATATATATATATATATATATATATATATATATATATATATATAATTTTTTTTTTTTTATATAAAATCACACGGGAAAAGGGAAACAACGGAGCACCCTAGCTTTCGTCTTTATTCAAGACATCTTCAGAGGCAACGCAGTTGCCTCTGAAGATGTCTTGAATAAAGACGAAAGCTAGGGTGCTCCGTTGCTTCCATTTTCTCGTGTGATTTTATCAAGATTTATCTTATCCACGTTTTCATTGTGGATCTACATGAAATATATATATATATATATATATATTATATATATATTTTATATATATTTTATATATATATATATATATATATATTTTATATATATTGTATGTATGTATGTTCATAGGACACCAAGCACAGACAAATTTATAAGACTATCCCATAAGTACAGTAATGTGCTCAAATTATTGATAGAAGGTATAGATATTAGCAGGACAGGAGAAGAAGCCATAGAGGTCAGATGAAAGACCTGTGGGTGGTAATTAACAGTACTGTATCATGATGTATGAATCTCATATACTGTACTTTGTTTAAATGATATACTCGCTGAATACTTTAGTGCGTTAAATCTAGTATGCCTAATCTGGATATCATTTGCTGACTTGGGTACCAACAACCAGGTGTTTGTGCAGTTTTAGAACTGCCATTGCTATGTGGACTTAACACAACTTGAAAGGACATAAGTGCAATCGAGAATGTTCAAAGAAACCGCATCAATGACTTGCCATAGGAAATCTGGTATGATCTAGAGCTTCAAGATGGTGCAAGGGATGTACTGTAATGTACTGTATTATAAAAAAAAGGCATCCCTGCCACTAAAATCACATAGAGCAGTACCAGAAGTTATAGTTTTTAAGTTGAAGAAAAATCCTTATACCAAGATGAGAAGTTTTTACTTGAGTGGATGTAAGTAGAAGCTTATATCTGTTGTCATTCAACTCTCCAAATGATAAAAACTGGGCAGATCAAGATTTCTTCAACGATAGGACCCTGAAAATATGTTGAGCTGCTTCCGCCCACTTTACATCAAATAATAGCTACAAGAGAAGTCAATGAAGACTTCACCTAGACCGTCCCCTAACACACCACCATAACCTAAACATAACCTTAACACACCACCATAACTTATACACTCCCCTAACACCATAACCTAAATACTCTCCTACTCCTAGGGCCCTAACATATCACCATAACCTAAAAACACCACCATGTTAGTACTCTTTAGTGCTTTTCAATATATATATATATATATATATATATATATATATATATATATATGCGCAAGTAAATCACTGTAGGTGCGCGTGATTCAAGTATATGCTGATAACCACAAGAAAACACGAAGTTCCCAAGCGCTTTCGTGTATTTCACATCTTCGACTCCAGCCTAATAACCCAGCAAGACTCATCATTAGCAAAGTTGGGTCAATCATTTATAAGTTATCTAAATGGTTAGTTTCTTTACTAAATCCCTTAGTTGGCAACATTTCTAACTAATATTAAGAATAATACGGATCTGGTTGATAAACTCAATAACTTTACACATTAATTATGATTTTAAACTGGTCAATTTTGATATAACACTTTACAAGGTCCCAGTTGATGATTTACTGGATAATATTTCATTGCCCGTCTCGAAAGATGATTTCATCGAACTTATCAAACTTATGTATTAAGGCTTGTAAATTTGAATTCAATGGAGAATATGCAAAAAAATTTGGTATGGGAATGGGTAATCCGCATTCACCAATATTAAGCAACTTATATATGGAATTCTTTGAGAAGAAACTTAGTAATATTTTACCATCTTCAGCAGTCTGATTTAGATATGTAGATGATGTAATATGTGTCTGACCATGTAATGAGGACTTAAAAGCTTTTCTACTACGACTTGACAACTTATCCCCTCGATCAAATTCACTGTGGAATTAGAGCATGACTGCAAATTACCATTCCTAGACTGTCTGATCCACAGAATAGGTAACAACTTTAAGTTCAGTACTGTATTTATAGGAAACCCACTTATGTGTGTTCATACATTCATTATTATTCTGCCCACCATAATAGTCAAACAAGCGGTATTTTCATCAATGTTTTTAAGTGCTCTAAGAATATGCAGCCCGGAATTTATTGATGAGGAATATAAATATATCTATAATATTGGCTTGAACCTTAAGTACCCTAGGTCTTTTATAGACAAATGCCTTAACATTACTAAGAAATCTTTTTTATAGAACATCCTAAGCCAACCCATGACAATAAGAATCTCTTAGTGTTACCTTTTAACAAAAATTTATCTCAAATTTCTATACTTCTGAAAACCTGGAACGCTAATGTGACATTTAAAACTCATGCACTGTAAAGCAAATGTTAATTAAGAACCCCCCAACAATGCAGGCGGCTGCATTTACAAGGTTCCTTGCAAGGAATGTAATATGTTCTACTTAGGCCAGACAGGTAATGATCTTTTAACTTGACAAACGGCATAAATTAAGTGTTAGGACTGGCCAGGAATCCAATGCTCTGTTCGTTCACATGAGACATAATAAGCGTTGCATTGACTGGGATAATGCCTCCTCAATATTATTAAACATACCGAATCTGTCAACATGAAATTAAGTAATGGAGTGTACAAATTGGATAATTTTGTGATTAAGAACATTTGTAACCAGGTGAGGTTGGGTCATCTTACCCTATGACCTGACTACGGACAGCTGCTGTTCTTGGAGATGGCATGGTCAATTTTTTTTTTTTTTTTTTTATTAAAAAGATTAGTAAGGGTCACTGCCTTATGACCCGAACATTGTGGATACCTGCTGTACCCTAGGGACTTGATCTCACTCTCCTCTACTGTATATATTAGCCTTGTCAAGTATTACTCCTTAGTCTGTCCTCAACCCTGAAGGTGTGAATTACACCAAAGCGCTTGGGAACTTAGTGTTTTCTTGTTACCTTGTGGTTATCAGTTTGTATAGTTGCACACTGGTTTCAGTTAAATATCCTTAAGTTTTATATTAATATCAACAATTTCCCCCTGCCCATAACTACATCACAAATTAACGATTGAAATAACTGAAAATCAATTTGTAGTTTTCAGTGCAGCATTAAGAGTTAATTAAAGCGTCCTAGTGTTGTGTTACCGGATCAGCTGACTGATTCGCTCTGTAATACGACGCGGTATAAGGAGCCATCTAAACGCCAGACCTATCATCAGGACCCCTACTATATGTACAGATTACGTTAATAAGTAGCGTAATAGAGTTTTAATCGTGATACTGACGAAAAAAAATCGAAGAACGAATTACAAGGTGATAGACAGCTGTCAATTACAACTTGTTGGAAAGAGACTAATATGAAGAAAGTAATAATTCGTCTGCATTCTTGGAAGGAGCTCAAGTGTCAACACAATAATTATTGAGTATGATCAATTGCCAAAGTTTAGCGTCAAAAGGGGAAGAATGAAATATGTGGTCTATGAAGGTGGTTGGTGAACGTATGGTTCATTCAACGACTCTTATGTAGATGTTCACACCGGGACCTCCAGACCAGGTAGATATTCTCATACAATGAACAACATATTGCCTTCACCATGTTATCACCCCCTCCAGGTACTGAAGTATGATTGGTCCCCAGAGTGTCTCCTTGCTACCTCCAGGTGTTGAGGTGGGAGGGGATCTCTCGGGTAATATCAGGGTGGTAACATGAGAGCTGTGTTCCGGCAATTAGAAAAAAAAGGACTGTGTTAAGAGTTCTTTCACCTCTTACTGGACCCTAAAGACCGCCTTACCACAGGAATGCTGTTATTTTCTTTATCAGGTAGCATAGCTTCCTATTTTTTTCTTAGAATGGAAAAAAGTATATTGTCATATATACAATAATAATGAGTGAACATACTGTATATCTTTTACCAGAAAGGCAAAATAAAATAAACGGTTCTTTCTCAATTTCCTCTTGGTGATGGGACTACAATTTTGGCCCCGAAATAAAGGCCGAATTATCTATTAATAAACTAGAGTGACAGTGAAATTGAGTCCCGGAGGTCAGGCAGCATGGCCAGTCCAAGGCAATTGTTAATGGGTAATTGTAGCCTCGATGCTCCTACAATTGGTGTAAGCGAGAATACTGCCATTTTGTTCTCTTATCCTCCCAGTGAACTCGGAGGATGGAACATAGACTACGTACAGGAAAGTTCTCAAGGTGCCTACGTAATAATTACCTTTTACTGCAAACTAATCAATTTTCCTTTGGAAAATTATTTCTAGATATCTAAAATTGGATACAAATAACCTATTAACGATATATAAATTGTTTATATCGAATAATCTGATGTTATCACACAACACAGGGGCTTTAATGTGTTTATACTGGCGGCCGCTTGACGACGCCAACGACCTGCCACCGTCACGGGAGGACCATTGAGTGAGCCATCCTCCCATAGTGCCAGAATCCTTGCCTATGCTTTTGTGTTGTTGTTGGTGGAAGTTACTAAAATATGTATTTACCTTTCTGCCAGGTTTTACTGCCTAATGTGTAGGTTTTGGGTTGCATATGAACCGCTGAGCGTGAATACTCGCCTTTGAGTACGCCATATTGCTTAATAATGGCCCTAGGATTGTGTGTATCTAATATAACAATGAATTAATCTTCCTATCAAAAAGTTTTTAAATATAATAAGCTAGTAAGAATTTATTGAATAATTCATATATATACTATGGAGGACAAAAGTTCCTTCCTCAGCCCACCCTCACTGGCTGCCATCCCCGGGCCATACACAGTGAGCCATCTGTTGGACCATTACACCACTTTCCTCAGTTCGAACCTCAGGTGATTCAGTCACATTGTGGCTGGCTGAGGAACTTTAGTCCACCATAGTACGTAATTAATTTTACGAGGAGTCTTTTTAAATCTTTTAAGAGACTTTGGCGTACGAGTTGTAAAGGCCGTGGCCAGTACTGATGAAGAAAGTCCCTTGTGCGTAGTTTGGTTGGAGAAAAATTAATCATGACTCGCAACACTAAGTAAGTTACTAGCCAAACAAGTTATGTAATACCATTAGTGTGTATACTACTTTGGAAGTATTAGGTAATTTTAGGGACCATAACTAGTAAAACTAAGCTTTGGGTTCTTTATTTAGTGGTTATACTTGAAGGATAATCATATCTAGGGTTAACACACATGACATAAACAAGCATTTTGGTGACAAGAACTGTCTTCGTCCAAATTACCGATAGGTACGAGAAAGGACAGGGTTTATGGGGCCTGGAGCTGCCGCCACCTCCCCCGGCATGGCTGCCCGCTGAACTGGAGAGGCTGTATTCTTCACCACCCTTACGCCGCCACTGGCCGGTCTTGGGTAAGTCAACGTTACAGTGCCATACTGTTTGTGTTTATCACTTGTCAGGGTTAATATGGAGGACTTCACAGCCACTTCCCACCGTCTCGGTAACAGTAAGTTCGCCCACGACAGGTGTTAAGTTATTTTAGGTTAGGTTAACTTAACCTATTAAATAAATGGTAAATTTTTCTTGTAGCTCCGTTCACTTGTAGCAAGTTAAAAATATATTTTTCTAGTGTATTTGTGTGTGCTGAGACCGAATATGACCTTCCTTTTTAGCGGAAATTAGCCGGTTTTTTTGCGATTTTTTTTCGTTTCACTTTTTCCGAGAAAAAAAAAAGTGCCTAAGCGACTGACAAATACACAATAAAGCACTAGAAAAACAATAACCAAACCTAACCTGACCTGACCTAACTTAATTGACTCTCACCATATGATGGAATCACCTATTTCTTACCTTATTGGCCTGGTTCTTGTTCGTCGTTGCATTCTGGGATTCTTGCACAACGCCACATATGTTGGTCTTTACGATATTTACATTCCTTCTTGCTCTTAGTACACTTTACTGAGGTGGGAAGAACACCATGCGATCGAAAAAATGACATAGTTCTACGTTATTTTTTTTTCTCCAAAAATGCGCGATCAGCTCCATATACTTTAAGTGACATCCACCTCAGACTTCCATGGTCAGAACTGAACTTGAATTTCAAAATATGAGACCCAAAATAAAACTCGATTTTGATTGGGCCAAATATACTCTGAATTAACAAAAATGCTTTTGATTGACTGCGTGACGTGTACGGGTACGCATGTGCATCATGATTTATGAAGGAGATGAGAGAGACACTGAGAGGCAGACGATAATGGCGCGATGTTAATGGAAGAAGAAAATAGAAAATTTTTTGGAAGAGCTATCTCCGTTATTATGCATTTCCGCCGGTAATGTAATAGATGAAAATTATCTTATAATTAGACGTCTTATTCGAATATGATAATAGATTAGTGGTAGGAATGAACGGAGCTACAAGAAAATAATACCAAATAAATACTTTATAACACATTTGTCATAACTACGACAGTGTCCACTATATAAAAAAAAAACAGTGCGTTTCTATGAAAAATTAGTGGCTGTGAAGTCGTAAATAATTACCCATGTCAGGTCACTAACTGGTTGGTCAGTTCTGTTACATACTGTTTATTGTTAAGGACGAAAAAAATAAGCAAAAATAATGATAATGGTGGAGCAGATAATTACCACCATAAAGAATTTTTGGAATTGCAATAAGATTTTAGAAATACAATATTTCACTATTTTCATGATACTAGACACGAAAATGTACAGAACCTGACTTAACCAGTGTCGAGGTCTGTGATCCCCCAGTCACAGTGATTTTATTGATGTGCATACACAAAAATTGAACTTTTTGTTTTGGTCATCCCTGTACAGTATTTGGATTTTCAAACTAATCTAACCTAATCTAATCTAGCTACAGAACCCAGGAACAATATCAAACTTAACCGGGCAGGCTTCACCTCCAGAGTCCCCGGATGACCAAAACTAAAATAATACCCCAAAACAAAGGGACCTCCCAGGCAGCTGTATACAAGGTCTGGGAGCTTTCATATTACCCATTGGACTTTGAGCTCACCCACCTTGAATACTCCCTTAGTGATTAATAGTAATATGCAGCCCTTAGCCAGACCTATCCTAACAACCTAACCTATCCAAACTTAACCTAACCTATTGTAACCTATCCTGACCTAATCTAACCTTACCAAACTGGAGGAGCTCTCAGACCACTGTATTGTACATGTAAATATGATAGTTAGGAGAATGCTCAGATGGGGGGGGATTGCCAGACCAATACACTGGTAATTTTTTCCTTTGGACAACACAGGAATCTAGGGAATTTCTGCACTAAAAAAAAAAAAATTCTAATGCAGATTTTTGTGGTGATTCCAAAAATGTGATTTTTTATTTTGGAGCAATGAATAGCAAAAGTAATTATATCCCTTTAAGCTTTCAATATTCTACATTGAAATCTTAACCTGGCCTAACCTAAGCTATGCTAATCCTAACCTAACCTGAACCTGAATTTCCATATACAGTATAAGGGTGTCTCAGAAAAAATGTATACAATCTTGTAAGGCAGTGTGTATTCATTTCAGGCAGTCCCCAACTTACGATGGGGGTTTGGGTCCCAAATCCAGGTCGTAAGTCGAAAATGCAAAAAATAATACAGTACATAGAAAATCTTAGATGAAATACAGTATAGTAAAAGTAATCAATAATGAAAAATGAATAAAGTGTTACTGTACACTTACCTTTAATGTAGTCAGCTGAATGCACACGGGGCCCCAATAATTTTTTAATTTAACATGAAGACTACATTAATTGGATGAAGCAGAGGAGGAGACAGGGCTGGGTGGGTCATCAATGTCGCTTTTTTCAGACAGGCTAACATACTTGCTTGTTGAAGGTATTGGATCATCTTTAGGGAGTGAAGAGGCAGCACTGGTGGGGCGTGAGGAGACAGCAATGGGGGACTTCTTAAAATATATGTCCAATTTAGACTGCACAGTTTGCCTTTTCTTTTCATTGTAAATCTCCCTGTAGCAAGCAAGTGCATCTTGGATCATGGTGTCAACTTTGCAAAACGCTCAACATTTTGATCCATTTCGTCAAACATTTGCATCCCCTTATTAATAGTAGCAAATGCCTCTGCCATTTGTTTCTTCTGAGCACCACCAGAACTCTCACTTTACGCTTGCCATTTATTTTAAAGGGAATTAGAACCGAAAATATTGTCAGTACACAGTGCGATCACTACCAACAACAACGACGGCCAAACACCAACTGAGTGCGCTATGGCATGGACGCTGTACACCACGAGGCGGCCCAGCCCACGCCACGCTCTCGTACAGGACGGAAACGTTTTCAGAACTGGAAAATACATATGTAATTTGAAAACGTTTGGTGCGACTGAGGCGGTCGTATGTCCGGGTGGTCGTATGTCGAGTAAGTCTTAAGTCGAGGAGTACCTCGGCTGCTCCTCGACTTATGACGGGGTTAGGGGCCCAAATCTAGGTTGTAATTCAATTGGTCGTAAGTCGAAAATGCTTAAATAATACATAGAAAATCTAAAATTTTTCTTCTCAGCACCACAATACTCTCACTTTTATGCTTGCCAGCCATTTTTAAGTGAATTACAAACGAAAAAGTTTTTAGTACACAGCGCACTCACTAACGTTGGGACTCGAAAATACGTAATTTGACAAAATTTTGGTACGACTGAGGCGGTCGTATGTTCGGGTGGTCGTAGGTCGAGTATGTCGTGTTATTGTTATTATTATTATTATTATTATTATTATTATTATTATTATTATTATTATTATTATTATTATTATTATTATTATTATTTTATATTTTTGCCCCAAAGCCTTGATGTGGGTCCTTAAAAATTACCTGTGTCCGGGTGGGCTAATGCCCGTAAAAAAAGAAAAAGAGAAAAAAGAAAAAGAAGTTTATTTATTCAGACCATCAGATTATGCTTTGGAAACCTCTTCCAGGTTGTGACACAGCTCCAACTAACAGTCCTCCAACTTGTGACAGACCTCCAGCTTGTTACAGAAACAAAGTAAGTGTCAGCTTGAATTTGTGAAAGATCCAAGTAACTCCATATCAACTAGAATATGTACATCATTGTAAATCTTTGTTCTCTAGCATCGTAGAGATTGTTATTTGATTATTTATTGGGAAGTTTTGGATTAGAATTCTTAGTGTCTATAGCTGGAGTAATAAAGGAATTACAGGTACTGTGCAGTATGTACTTAAGTTTAACTTGTTATAATAAACAGAATGCTCTGAAGCCCCTTTGAATAAAAAGCATCTAGGTTATATCCCTTGTTAAGGCCTCTTCTAGAGGTGGTGGCCACAGAGTAGGTAAGGTACACAAATTCATTGTAGGTACTGTACCTGGGTGTCTATTTACTAGGGACATATTTTAAAGTGTTAAGCTTTGAATTATTATCATGCCTTTAGGACTGAAGTTTACTTATTTCTGAGAACTATGTTGCCTAGAGTTATCAGTCAGGTCTACAATCTTTGTATCTAATACAGTACTTGAAAAGTTCTGTCTGTATATTTCTTTTCAGAAAGCATTGTGTAGCTTCTGCAAGAAAAATGATGAGGAAATTGAAGTTTATTGTAGTCATTCCCTCAGGTAAATTTGAATTAATTTGTTCCATTGTCTTATTTTAGTGTTAATGATATGCTAAGATATATCAACTGGAGAATTATCTGATTGCAAATAATGTTGGATGTTAAAAATGAAGGTGTCATTCTGATAACCTAATTTAATACTGAACCTTTGAGGAATATCTCATATATAAGTGTTGCCAAAGCTGTCATTGTCAAGTGTAGGTTAATTAGTTCCATTTTCCCTTAAGTACTGTCCGGCACAGTTTGATTTGGATGTTCTTGGAGATGGTTATATCCAAAATATCTTTTGGAGGATGTAAAAGTTTACTGTACAGTACTGGGGTTTTGGATGCTGACATAAAAATGTGATTCATGAAATTCCAGGACAATACCAATGAAATGCATAGTAAGGGGGGAGAGTTCCAGGCTCAGTATTCTTTTAGTGCTCACCATAGAGGCTTAGTGGCCCCACCTTCCACTTTTTAAGCTACCTATTGTTAATGAGAGCTGCCTAATGAAAATTGTAACGATAAGATTGGAGGATTGGTCATGTAATCCCCTATTTTAGCTGTGCCTCACATGGATATCCTCCCCTCCCCCTTGGGCTTGTGGATCATCAGCTGGAAAATTATTCATAAATGGTAGATTAGTTATAATGCCAAGACAGTGGCCAGTGATAGGTTCTGTATGTGCTGGTTTGACAAGCATGATGCCTATTGACCAGCCATTGGTTTTAAACCACACTATTTAAGGGAAATGGAGAGGGACGGATGATTGTCTACCAAATGGGGGCAAGGTTTGATGAGATAACTCCACAAAATTGGTGGCACATTAAAGAGATTACGAGTACAAGTAGAAAACAGGATATCAGGCCCCTGAGCTTTGCTGGGGAGTGTCAGTTGATTGAAAATGTCCAAAGGAGAGTCACCAGACTGGTGCCTGCTCTTTGGCACCTCAGTTATCTCGAGAGATTAGGAGTGCCTGCAACTGCTACAGACCTAATTGAGGTGTTTAAGCATCTCAGAAGGCTCTACTCAGTTGAGTGCCCATACCTGGCGCTGGGGGATGCCCACCCCACAAGGGACCCACAGCTCAAGGTTAAAGAAGCCACAAGTCCAGAAAACTGTAAGGGCTAAATTTTTTCGAGTGAGAGTTGTAAACTCTTGGAACAACCTGCCAGTGTGTTGTGACGACACCGAGTGTGAGCTCTTTCAAGACCAGACTTGACTAATACTGGAGCAGGTTCAGGTACATTAAAGAGCCATTGCATGACCAGTACTTGCCAACAGTGTGTAGCAAGAGACATGACCGACTGCCCAAGCTGGTAACGAGCCG
Organism: Homarus americanus; assembly: GCF_018991925.1. Classification (NCBI taxonomy): domain Eukaryota; kingdom Metazoa; phylum Arthropoda; class Malacostraca; order Decapoda; family Nephropidae; genus Homarus; species Homarus americanus. The sequence goes on along the minus strand of NW_024721079.1, from coordinate 552,776 downwards.
ATCAGTGGCTAAGAGGATAAAAGTAAAAGTATGATCAATACTCCATTTAATGCTAGTTTTACTCATTATTTTTCTTTTATATTTTTTGTGTTTCAAGGTCTAATGGTCTTAAGTTAGGATTTATATACAGGGTGTCCCATAAATTTCCATACATAGGAAAAATAAAACTTTTTATATGAAAATCCATTTTTATTTATATAATATGCTCTACATGACTACCATTCTGTTGAAAACACTCTTCAATGCGTGTCCTCCACTGCTGAAGAACACGTTCAAGCACAGCTGGAGTTATGCTTGTAATGGCATTGGTGATACGTTGCTTGAGAGGATTTATGTTTTGTACCTTTTCCTGATACACCATGACCTTCAAATGCCCCCAAAGGTAAAAATCAAGTGGGGTAAGGTCTGGGGATCTGGGAGGCCACTCCACTGGACCACGCCGACCAATCCAATGTTAAAAACCATATGTATGGAAACTTATGGGACACCCTATATATATATATATATATATATATATATATATATATATATATATATATATATATATATATATATATATATATATATATATATATATATATATATATATATATATATATATATATATATATATATATATATATATATATATATATATATATATATATATATATATATATATATATATATATATATATATATATATATATATATATATATTATTATTATATTATATAACTACCTAACGCAGTCATAGTACTGTGCTATTTATTCAATTATATTGACATTTATCACTTTTTTATATATAGGGACACCACTGGACTTCTAACATGTCCTGTACTGAGATGCTATGTTTGTCCTAAGTGTGGTGCAACAGGTGACAATGCACATACATTAACTTACTGCCCGTCGCAGAGGGAAATTACAGACAAGTCTTCCAGTTCAAAAAGAGTAAGTTCACAGCTGAAGAAAACCAAACGAAATTCAACATCAGTGAGGAATTGCCCATAGTCCTGAGCTCATGGGCTGGCTGCACATTATTATTTTGTTGTTGGATATTGATCATATTTTGGTATGAACTTCATTGTGGTCAGTGCTGGGAGTAACTATATATAATGCAGTACAGTACTCTAATTAAAACTAGTAGCAGTTGTGTAGCTGAATATCTTGGTACAGTTTATAAGCATAGTAATGATCATTGGGATTTTTCCACGTACCATACAGTAAACTTTTACTGTATAATGACTAATTATTATGGCAAAATAGTTAAAGCTATTTAGTTTATGTTTTGTGGCAGGCCAGCAAAGTTAGTGCACCTCCTCCAGAGTTATTGATGTTTTAGTTGAAGTCACTTTTAAAAAAGTTTCAGCTTTGATCATATATTTTAATTACATAGAATCTAACTTTGGATTTTAATATTGCGTTGCATTATATTTTGCGGAAATAGAAGAATAAACACTTTATTGAGTAAATTAAAAGACTTTGCCTCCTAATATAAGCATACTGTATAAACTAAAAAGTTGACCTTACAGTTATTATTCATTATACACAAAGATAAGATTTATGTGCTTGATATCATAATAAGTCATTTTCTCATCTTTTCCATTCATTAAGAGTAAAAATTTTCAAATCTCATTGTGCTTAATGTAAAGTTTGCTGGCTGAAATACTGCCAGAACAACAAGCTTGGGAGTTGGCCACAAGCTACAGATGGTAAGTCTGGCTTACCCGAGTTAAGATTTTCAAAGACGTGTACAATTTATTTTATTTTTTGTACCATCAATTGAAGAGACTGTATAAGAATTTGCCGGACTAATTACAGTAACTTAAATTAATGAAAATGAAGTATCTTAATATTTTAATTAATATATATTCCTTTCACATATTTTTGTTTGCCCTGAGAAGTTAAGTGAAAAAGTTATCATTTATGTTCTTTGGGGTGAAAATTCAAGTACCCTGTACTGTATACTGTACTGTACTGGTCATTGTGAATGATAATTTATATTGTTGAACTCGGGTACAGTACTGTATATGCATGTTGTGTGTAGTACTGTTGGCATTTTTTATTTATTTGGCCCATGAGGTATTAGTTTTCTTTACTTTTGTGAAAGAAAAACTTTCTTTACAAAAAAATTACTTTTTAAATGGTTGGAAATATTTTTTTACCAGTGTTAAAAGAAATGGCAATTACCTTATACTTTTGCCTTTATCCTCGTCGCCACTGATCGGCTCGTTAGCCGCATGGGCGATCGATCACGTCTCTGTGGCAAAGTAACCTACCTCATGTGTGTCATCTGTTTATAATGCAGTAGTGTTTCTTACATGTACAGTATACACAGTACAGTGGTATACTTGATATGTAGCAGACTATAGTGTGTTTTTTCTCAGCTGAGAAAAGATGCCCCATCCCCTCCTCAAGAGTTACAGCTGATTGGCTGTTGCAAACCTGTCCAATTTTGTCCTGAAGTAATGATGTGTTTCTAAATGAGTTTGTTCATAATCGTTGGGATGACCGTTTCTGATGAGAAAGATATTTAGCCAAATCATATAAAGATACATACATTCATTATTTCAAACATAAGCACATTGAAATATTACACGACCGTTCACAGTCATATTTCCCGCCTCTGTTGACGGTCGTGTAATGTTTCAATGTGATTCTGATCTTTAAAAATATTGTTTTTGCATAATGTAATATTACTGATACGTAATTTGTCTTAGTATGCCTTATTGTGGTTAAATATAAGTATATATTAAATGCATCCTCTGAAAGCGTGAATTTGTTACCAGCTGGGAAAAAACACACTATAGCTATATTAGTTTTGTTAATATTATAGAAGAACTTTTGTTTTGTGCTAATGAATGAGACAAGTTCAAATATTTATCTTTTTAGTAAAAAGTTAATAGATATTAAAATTAAGATTATGACAAATATAATCATTTATTGGAGATTTTATATTCAGATAGGTAAAAAATATTTGACAATGTATTGAATGTAAGAAAGACAAACTTTTGATATGTAAAGTAATTTTCTTGGTAAGATTGAGTAACTTGTCTCTTTTATAAGATGAAAGCTAATGAATATGGTGCATTTCTTTTAATAATGTACCCTGTATCAGTTTTTTTCACGAATTAATTAATTTTAATCTTATACAGTACTGTATATTTTTTGTAGAATTTTATTGTAATTGAAGGATAGATATGAAAATTCTTCTTATTTTCATAACTTTAATCCAAGCTTCAGTGATCAGTGCATTTTATCCTCAAAATCAGTGTTTTGTTTCTTCTTCTTGTAAAATTGTATTTTTCTTATACAGTACAGATTATACTGTATCTTGTATTCCAGTTGTTTTCTTTTCAAAATTCAGAATAAAAACATTTCTTCTAGACCATACTTTTACTTTTTACTTTTATCCTCTTCGCTACTGATCGGCTTGTTAGCCGCCCGGGCGATCGGTCACGTCTCTGTCACACACTGTTGGCAAATACTGGGCATGCACCGGCTCCTGAATGTACCTGAACCTGCTCCAGTGTTGGTCAAGTCTTGTCTTGAAAGAGCTCACACTCGGTGCCGTCACAACACTCTCTGGTAGATTGTTCCAAGAGTTTACAACCCTCACTCCGAAAAAGTTTGCCCTCACAGTTTTCTGGACTTGCAGCTTCTTCAATCTTGAGCTGTGACCCGTTGTGGGGCGAGCGTCCGCCAGCTCCAAGTAAGGACACTCGACTGAGTAGTGCCCCCTGAGATGCTTATACATCTCAACTAGGTCCCCCCTTGCCCCTCTGTAGTATAAGCTAGGCAAGTTCAGGCGCTCCAATCTCTCAGGGTAGCTGAGGTGCCAAAGTGCAGACACCAGTCTGGTGGCCCTCCTTTGAACATTTTCAACCAACTGACAGTCCCTAGCATATCTCGGGGGGATGGGGTGACAGTACTCCAGATAGGGAAGCACTTCACTCCTGAAGATCGTTACGAGGGACGGACCGTCTAGATATCTGAACGAACTTCTTATAAGACCCAATAATTTATTTGCCTGATTTACTTTCTTCTCGCAATGGCTCAAGAACTTCAGCTCTTTGTCAACATACACACCAAGGTCCTTCTCACATACAGTCTCAACTAGTGCAGTTTCTTCATCCCGTTGGGACGTATGATACACCTCCTTACCATTGATACGCCCCAGGTGCATCCTCTTACACTTAGTGACGTTGAATCTCAGCAGCCATTTCTTCGACCATTCCTGGAGCCCACAGAGGTCCTTCTGCAGCTCTTCACAGTCTGCTTGGTTCTTAATTTCCCGAAATAACTTGGCGTCATCGGCAAACATTTGTATGGAGGAGTGTACAACGTCAGGCATGTCATTTATGAAACAAACAAACAACAGCGGGCCCAATACACTGCCCTGTGGCACCCCACTTGTTACAGGTACAGATGACGATTTTGTGCCATTAATCACCACACACTGCTTGCGGTCATGTAGAAAGTCTTCTATCCACGCAAGGACATTTCCCCGAATTCCGTACCCTTCCAGTTTGATTTTCAGCCTTTCGTGGGGTACACTGTCGAAAGCCTTGGCAAAATCTAGGTAAATATTGTCGATATTACCACCCCGTTCCAGAATATGGGTCCAAATATCCAATACCTTGAGCAATTGTGTTAAGCAGGAGTGCCCCGGCATAAAACCGTGTTGGCAATCCTTTACAAGGTTGTTTCGTATTAGATGTTCCATTGCGGCATCTCTGATAATACTCTCAAGTACTTTACATGTTATGCTGATCAGGCTCACCGGTCTATAGTTGTTCGTGGAGTGACGATCGTCCTTCTTGAAGATAGGACTCACATAAGCCACTTTCCATTCACTGGGGACCATTTGTTCATGCAGGCATTTACAAAACAGGATCTTCAGGGGCTCTGCAAGCTCGTTGCACAACTCTCTTAGCACTCTAGGATGCACCATGTCAGGTCCGGGCCTCTTATGGACCTTTAGCCTGGACAGTTTATTTCTAATACCCTCTTCTGTGAACACAATGTGGGTCAGTGCTGTGTCGAACCGTCTATCCTCAAACGCAGTAAGGTTAGTTGCATCCTCTCTTGTGAACACCGAGGAAAAGAAGCTGTTCAATGCCTCAGCTTTATCCTGGTCAGAATCTGCGTAACTACCATCCACCAGCCTCAGGTCTGATACTCCTACTCTCGTTTTCAATTTCGACTTTGCAGAGCGGTAAAACGCCTTTGGGTTTGACTTGACCTCGCTTGCAACCAGTCTCTGGAACTCCTTTTCAGCCCTCCTACGCTCTATCTTTGCTTGGTTTCTGGCTCTTGCATACATCCTCCTGTCTTGCTCATCGTTTGACCCAACCCACGTCTTGAATTTCTGGGTTTTCTTCTTCATTTTGTCGACCGCCGCATGGTTCATGTGTAGGGATCCCCTCGTATTCCTAGAAGCACTGGGTTTGGTCTTGGGTATATATTTATCGATCAAATGGGTCACTTTACTAGTTATGATATTCAGCATAGTGTCTGCGTTCTTGTACCTTAATGAGTCAGGCCAGTTGATACCCCTCATCTCTTCCCTCATCCCATTGTAATTTCCCTTGTAATATTTGTACCTTGGCCTGATAAGCCCTTGAGTGGTCAGCCACATTCAGTACATTATATGAAGAAATTATCTCCAACGACATACTCTAATTACCAGGTATACCAGGAGAGGCCACTGCTACAACAACAATTATAATATACAACTACCTACACCACAGACAGTGCAACTCGCCCTTACTCACTGTTTGGGGATCTTGTCCTTCAAGTCCTAGCTAACAGTTGTAATGTTAGCATAATCATATACACTGTATAATGAATTCCATAACAACTGTGTAGTAACATTAAGCGTAACACCAAACAACAGCTACTACACCATATACAGAACCATTATATCAGTGACCTTTGACAGCATCATCCCACAATTCAGTGTGTGGATCATTATGCCAAGATACTGTCAAACATTAGGACCGATAAAATCAGTTAGGTCAGGTGCCTTTCTTGTAAACCTTATTGTAAGGTCAGGGGTAAGACACAACACAAAATATGATAAATGAAGAAGTACAATAAAAAAAGTAACAAATTAGACTACAAAATATTGATTGGTCACCTGTGACAAACTGCATACAGGTTAACAAGGCCTCAGAGAAGTTCAAAACTACTTTTACTGGCGTTCTTGATGATGTAGCTGTTAAAGGTGATAAGAATATTAGTTAGGATTGAACCTTGGATGATAAGTGTGATATTGGAATCAATTGGACAGATCAACTAACCGTGAGTTTAAATTAAACATTATAATGCGTTACTAGAGTTCTGTAGACTAAGAAACAAAGTGCAGAGGAATGAAAAATTAGTACTTAAACAATAAGGATAAAGGAAAAATAAAAATAATCCCCCCAAAACTCTGAAGTTGTAAACCACTTTGAATCATTTTTACAACTTTTATCCTCTTCGCCACTGATCGGTTCGTTTGCCGCTTAGGCGATCGGTCACGTCTCTCATTACTTTTCCTTTTCATTTATCTTACAGTAGCCTCATCTTATTCGAAAAAATGCCGATAGCCTCAAACAATTATAGTGTGATATCAGAAGCCTTTGTTCTAAAGGAGTAAAACAAGACCCCTACAAGAGCACAGGTATCAATAGCATCCCAGCTAGGTTTTTTGAAGGATGGTGCCACTAAGTATATTAAACACATCAATAACACATTAATTAATATCTCCATTAGTACAAATACTATATCAGAGGAGTAAACGTTTGCCAGAGTAACGCCTATCCATAAGAAAGATGACAGGTCTAACTCAGGTAATTACAGGCCAGTTGGTATACTGTGTATTGCATCTAAGATTCTAGAGGTTTTTGACACGAGACAGATATCGTTAATATATTGGAGTCAAGCATTTAATTAAGAACTGGATGATATTATGTATGTATGGAGATAAGTGGTGAATGAGAGAGCTGTGAAGGAGGCGTAAGGAGAGGTGGTTGTATGGGGAGTGACTGATTGGGTGGAAGACTGGAGGCAGGAGAAGGGTGGTGGAGGGGAGGGAAGGACGGTGAGACGAAGGGATGAGGTAGGGTAAGGGAGGCGCGGTTCTCAGTTTTGTGGGAGACATCGGTAGTGATACACGCGGCTCCCTCACTAGTCAATTCAGGGTTCTCCTAATCCAGCTACCTAAACATATGTGTCATCTTAACACAAGCGCGGCCTAAAGTTACTTCCATGGTTTAATCATACTTGCGTGGCCTAAGTACATTCATACATCCTGAACACACAGAGACGGCCCCCAGTAACTCTACTTCAGACCGGTGGTGAAGTTTACCTTGGTATTCATCGTTGGGCACGACCAGGATGGCTGATATGAACGAAATGTAAGTCGGGAGTTTTGTGTTGACGTGTAAATTACCTCTAAACTGTTTAAGGCACGAATCATGCTATCTAGGATTTTGAGTGCCACAAGAGGCTAACGAGCCGATCAGTGGTGAAGAGGATAAAAGTAAAAAGTACAAGTTGGATATAACCAGATAACCAGCGAACGGCACAGTATATATAATTACACATATCTTGTTATCATGGGATATGGTTTCATAGTGCAATGATAAGCAGTTTGATATGATTCTTTGTATTATTTTTAGACTGCTCTTCGTTCTCTTCATTGTGTTTTACAAGTTTCTGCCCATGTCGTAGAGTATTTACTATTATCTTGATGTATATATATAATTTGAATTCTGCATTTAGTAGTGTAATGAAGGCCTTGCACCGTCTTTGGAATACAAGTGGAGCTAAGAATCACGTGCTGTAGATTCCATATTCTGCAACGTAATGCCTTACTGTCATTTAAGTTTTAGATAATGGTATAATTATGTTGCAGTCTAATGTATTTGATTTTTTCCCTTGCTGCATTCAGGGGAGCGCGGCCCGATCACATGGTAGGTGCCACACTTTATATCCACGGGTGCCCCCACACTACATCCTCAGGTAGTGTCAGGTGCCACCAGACAGTACATCTGCAGGTAGTGCCAGATGTTGGCTTACTGTGACACTATCCTCCTATCTATCAGTTTTGGAAGTCTTTACCGAATCCATAAACTCGGATCATCAGGACTAAACAAACTCACTATAACCGAACCAATGTACAGTAAATATCATATAGAATATAAGATAAGTACTTATTAGTCCCCTGTAAGCCACGTAAGGGAACATAGGATTTATTCACCTTTTTTTTCGTAATCTGGTCGCATAACTCGCTACTCTTGTGTTTGTACGAATTTCTTCCACATTTGACGTTACTATCAGGGTTTAATATGATTTACCCTTAAAAATTGCGAACATTAATCAATGTCTTGTTGGTGAGAATAGTGAGTTGGTGAACATCTATTTTTTCGTGAATACAACTAATAAAACTAATAATTTTGGTCAATGTTGCAAAAGGTCAGAGAATTGCCAATCATCGTCGTTAGTATACTGTACCTGTATACGGTATATTTAAAAATAATTATCACGATAACTTTGATCCCTTGAACTTACATATGTACAAAAATTCAGGTTGTGTTGAGATAAAAATCTGTCCCAACACACCTAAGGGGAACACAGCTACTCTATTGTGTTCCTTGGTTTGCAGAAAGGTTGGGGACGTGTGTTGCTGTCACATTGATAACTGCGAAAAGTGTTGCTGGCTCATGTTTACGCTTTTATTTCTTTCTCTCTTTGTCTGTTTTTCTTTACTCCCGCTTTTCTGTCTCCTTGACTATCCCTTTGTCTGTGTTCTTTATCCTCACTCTCCCTCAGCAGTAAGCGCGGCCCTATTGTACACAGATTGAGTTAAGCTTCCCTCTTCCGGGAACTTTTCGTAACCCGGATTCAGAAGGTTCAGTCAATCAAATAATATTGTATACAAAAATAGTTCTCACCTAAAGTCCTCACGAGTTAAGAACATAAGAAAATAAGGAGTCTGCAATAGGCCGGTTGACCTGTGCATGGCAGCTCCTGTCGAGAGTTACTACCACTCTCTCTCATCCATGAATCTGTCCAGCCTCCTTTTAAAACTTTCCAGCGTTCCAGCACTTACTACAAAGTTGCTAAGCTTGTTCCACTCGTCCACCACCCTATTTGTGAACCAGTTTCTTCCTATCTCCCTCCTAAACCTAAACTTATCCAACTTGAATCCGGTGCTACGAGTCCTATCCTGCTCGGATATTATAAGAACTTTATCTATATCCCCTTTATTGATTCCTTTTACCCACTTAAATACTTCTATCATATCTCCCCGCACTCTTCGTCTTTCTAGGGAATGCAAGTTAAGTTTCTTTAACCTATCCTGATATGGAAGGTTTCTAAGTCCCGGAATCATTTTTGTCATTCTTCGCTGCACCGACTCTAGTGAATTTATATCCATTCTATAATAAGGGCACCAGAACTGGACCGCATAATCGAGGTGCGGCCTGACTAGCGCAAGATATAGTTGCAATAAGACCTCTGCACTCTTATTACTTACACTTCTAGATATAAAACCCAATACTCTGTTTGCCTTATTTCGAACATTAACGCACTGTTTTCTAGGCCGTAGGTCCGGGCTTACAAGTACCCCTAGGTCTCTTTCACAAGTCGACTTCTCTAGGTTGATGTTGTTAAGGCTGTATACAATGGCAGTATTTGTTCTTCCAATATTAAGTACGCTGCACTTGCTGGTGTTGAATTTCATTTGCCATTTTTCAGACCACCCCTGCAGTTTATTTAGATCCTCCTGTAGTGCATTTGCATCCTGCCCTGAATTAATCTGTTGAGTCTAATAGAAATATAGTAATTCTCATGTGACGGCACCGAGTGTGAGCTCTTTCAAGGCCAGACTTGGCCCAATATAATCTTTAAGTGTTCATAAAACTTTTCAGAAAGTTCATCCTCACTATCATTTGTTGGTGTATAAACCTGTATTATTACCAAGCCCAGCGTTAAACCCGACTAACAAAACTATCTGACATTGCCCAGTATCCCTTTACACTACTGCTCAACTTCTGGTGTACAAGAATACCCACACCTCTCTGATGCGCCACTAATACTGTATGAACTTCCCACCCTCATTGGTGACGGGCTGGTTCTTCACCTCTACTTCCCAAAGCTCATTTCCAATCTTTTCTACTCCCTTATTAATTAGTCTTTTGATATTGACATAAATCTCCTGTGTGACTTGTGGTACTTACTATCCATGGTTCCTGTTTACCGTTGTAGCATTACCCCTGGTTATTGTATTACAGTTCTAGCATTACCCCTGGTTATTGTATTACAGTTCTAGCATTACCCCTGGTTGCTGTATTTATGATATCCATGGTTACGGTATCACGGTCAACGTGTCATCGTATTAGTGACGCGCTTTTATTATGAGTTAGTTACACCTGAGCTCCTCCATCATAGTGATGATTAATTTTTCAAGTGTGTCGTTGCCTGAAGTATGGCTGTTACCTGTTGCCGTTGATGTAGTCTTACTGTATTACGATGTGTTTATTTTCTCATATCAAAAGAACTTTTTAAGTACACTTTCAGCTGTCTGTATTAAATAATACATTTTCCTTATAAGTAATATGTGTTTTGAGATTATCGTTTGACGTCGCGGCATCTATGGTAATTTAACCTGCTTCTGGGAAAGTAACATCTTGGGTCATATTTCCACATTTGCTAACAGTAGCTGCCTCCCGCTTCCTCCTACCCCTTCCCTGCCTTACGTCACCTCAAATATATTAGTTAATATTCCAGGGGTTTCATGAAATCATATAAACTGGAATTAAGGCCAGGTTAGATCCCCTCACAGGACGGTCCCTTGTCAACACTGAATTTCATTTATATATTTTTGAAATTAATTGATTCGTCTATTTCTGGATTATTATTACTTCTAATATTGGTTACACCTACAGTATATAGTTACATACTGTAGGTATGGCGGTCAAAGTGTGTGTGTGTGTGTGTGTGTGTGTGTGTGTGTGTGTGTGTGTGTGTGTGTGTGTGTGTGTGTGTGTGTGTGTGTGTGTGTGTGTGTGTGTGTGTGTGTGTGTGTGATTCATGGATGATAAAAACTTATATATAATTATAAAGCAATAATATAGTACTCCTCCACACTACGTCAAGACTCAGGATTAGTACATTTGATCACCAGAAACTGTTTGATTTGCATTTTTTCTTTTCTTTAAGGAATAGCTCACCAGGGCACAGGTCACTGACCCACTTCAGGGCCTGGGGGGCGAAAATGTAATAATAATAATACTAATAATAATAATAATAATAATAATAATAATAATAATAAAAATAACAATAATAATAATAATGATAATAATAATAATAATAATAATAATAATAATAATAATAATAATAATAATAATAATAAAAATAACAATAATAATAATAATTAGTTCAAAGTAAATAAATTTTATAATAAAAAATACAAAATTAAAAATAAAGTAATAATAACAATAATAATAATAACAACCAATGATTACTACTACTACTACTACTACTACTACTACTACTATTACTTTTTTTTTTTTTATAAACGTGGCCTCCAGCCTCCCCCAATAGCCACACCTTCGCCACCATTTATTTACCTTAATATTAAATATCCTAATACATAAGAAGCTATCCTATCTGTGTTAAATTAGTTGAGCCGCAGATCTATGCGGCATTCAGTGACTGTAGCCTCATAGTCAATATCTGCAGCAGTTGTCGGAGTAGGGGCAGAAGCTCTCGTTCCCCTGAGGCAGAGCAAAGCCGACCGAAGGAGAGAGAAGGACAGTCGACATCTCATCCAGGCTGTAACATAACTTCTGGGCTGCTGCTTCTGTTCGGAGATCAGCTCCGCGAGTCTGGCGTAGAAACATCTACTACTACTAATAATAATAATAATAATAATAATAATAATAATAATGATAATAATAATAATGATAATAATAATAATAATAAAGAACCATAAAGAAATGCAAAAATGAAAAACAAAATCAATAGTGAGAAACGGTATATGTATGTTGTGTTGTTAAAGTAAGAGAAACAATTGAGACCCTGTAATTTTGTGTAAATGAGGTAGAAAGTCAGATCAGCAACCTGGGACTTGGTCACAACTTTCGTGATGCCATATGGCAGCCGGGTCTACCACTAGACAACACATTATGCTTCCAATATCTTCCCAGGCGGTTGTACCTCCCTGTTTGGTAGCTGCCTACTACCTGTATGTTATATTGTAGTAAATCCTACCGAGAAACACGAATTTATCCATAAAGTTGTCCTAAAAGGTAAACATGTGAATACTTAGTGTGGAAGGAGGGAGAGGCCGCCACAAGTAACACACTAGTCATGACCAGGTCTTTTTCCAGGGGTCGGTGGTTCGATTCCCTGACACCCAGTTCACCCAGCTGTAAATGGGTACCTAAATTTACAACTTGGGGAAGTGAAGACGGTCGAGAGCAATACTGACCATGCTGTACAGGTACCGAAAACTTAGTATACAGTCATGCCTATGGGACCAACTTTCACTTTTCGTTAATTGCTCCATCAGTAGTCAAGTGCTATTAGTGGCTGCAAGTTGACCTCCACTCTTACTGACTAGGAAAACTGCACCTCGGTGATTTCGTTCGGTTAGGTTAGACTTTAGAATACATTAAGACAACTAAAACACAAATCTCCCCTGTAATGCTGTACATGAGTGACGAGGTATTGTAGCAGAGAAGCTGAACTACCACCACTTTCACCAACAAAAAACAATGACCATCCTCTTACCGAAGCTTTATCGATTAAGCTGTCTCGAGTATCACATAATTACCTACTTAACATGAAGTTTGATGCGTCTCTGTCAAACGGAATTATAGAATATTTCATAAGTAAGGAGAGACTTGAATTGTATTTTGTATGCTACCAGTCTTTCAGTTAATATTCCTAATTGTTTATTGGGCACAGTCAAGTGTGTTAGAGAGCTGTATAATGGTAATACTGTATTATATTTAAAGTGTTTTATATTCTGTTAACTATTGTGAGGTGCGTGGAACCCGAAACACCACCAATGACTCTCCTAATATGTCAACAACTTTGAAACAATTAATGTGAGAGAACATTGAAGTGGGTGTAGCGACGGGCCTCAGGTGGGCGGGGAGGGAGGAGTGGTCTGACTCACATTTGTTTCGGTAGGTATATTTCATGTCTGGGAACTTAAAGAAAAAGGTGTGACGACTCTCTCCCCTCCTCACTCATAACAACCACTTGCTCCAACTTCACACCGGGAGAAGAAACTACTTCACGAAGCTACTCGACTCCTGTGAGCACCGATCAGAACCAGTTTCCCATCCGACTATGAGACCGAGGTATCGAGGCAAGAGTGTCTGCCTGGTAAGCTGAGTCTCTTTGCGCCCTACAGGGTTCCTCTTCTGCCGGGGTGTGGACGAAGGATTGTATTACGGACTACTGCTGGTGGTGTTGTAATGGTTTGCTGGTAGTGGACTACAGCGGTAATCCCTGGTTCATTGTGGTTGGCCCTCGCAGCCTCGACATGTTACCTGAGGTGCCATTTCTATCAGGTTTTTGTGTTGTTTATAGTATGTGTATTTAATGTTTAGAAGTCTGATTCACGCCAATATGGGAGTTATTTACAGTGTTTATGGGTATTGGTGACGTCTTATGTTTGTGACGGGAGATTTTGTGTTTTTCATTATCATACAGGTATGTATTTTTCGTTATTATTTGAATGTGTTCTTCATCATTATGTAAGTATATGTGTTCCTCGCCATGTATGAATGGATGGGTGTGTGTGTTCATTAGTAGGAGTGCTCCCTCAGTAGCCGTGATTTCATGATAGGTTGAGGGAAGTCTTCTGTTGTAAACATAATGCGTTGTCGTGAGAAAGGTCGGAGGTAGGTTTTATCTCGAGGAACTATAGACGTCTTTAGTGTGTACTTAGATTCCGTTTCTCTCTCTCTATCATATTTATCTTATTTGCCCACCTTCCCTCTCTCATATTTATCTCATTTACCTAATGGTCATCCACTAGTGACTAGAGGTTAGTATATTGTTTCTTCCCAACACAAGTGCTGAACTACTGTGCATCTAACTACCAACAGCCTCATTCCTCCACTACTGATACTTTTAACTACCATCCAAATCACCCTTCCCGCCTCCAGTACCTAACTACCACCAACCCCCACCTCCCCCACCAGGACGACGAGGACACGAGGAGCGAACAGAGCGACCTGTCGGCGTCAGCTACAGAGGCATCGTCGCTGGTGACGGTGAGGGCTGGCTGCTGTAGCTTCAACCCCGTGAGTCACTCTGGCAAGAAGTGGCACCAGTTGCAGATGATGATGCTTCCCTTCATACCTATCGCCGCCCTCATCGTCCAGAACTGCTGGTTCATGACTACCGTCGCCGATCACCAGCGAGAGATGCAGTTCCTCGCCACACAGGTCCTGGAGAGTCTTGTCCCCTGTGTGTGTGTGTGTGTGTGTGTGAACAGTTGTACTCTAGCCGCCGATGTACATACTATTAGCCACAGAAGTTCTGCGCTGTAACCTTGTGCTTACTGATGTACATTACCATGTACCGTCAATATCGCCTCCTCTGATCCACCGATGTTATAAAATATTGCCTCTCTCCGCACTCGTCACCTCCAGCAGAATAAAACTAATACTCAAAATTCTTATTAATTGTGCACTTCTTGGAGTAAAACTGTATCACTATGCATATCACCCAAGAGAAGTATAACAGAGTCGCTCTCACTTTCACTCAGGTACACGTGACGGTGGAGCTGGGCGTGTTGTTGACGGCACTGCAACTGGAGCGAGGCGAGGTGGCCTATTATGTCTTCTCCAACGGCTCCAAGCTAAGGTGAGGGCTCGTTCCTCTCCTCTCCCTGGCCTTCTCTTCATCACGATTATTCTCCTTTGGTTTTTCTTTCTAAATATTCGTGCAATTGCAAGTTAATTGGTGTAGTTTCTAATTTACTTTCGTGAGGGTGTTGGTTGAGTGCAAGGTCTTTAACTATGTGGGTGGGTTAGCCAGAGAGGAAATCAACTTAATCAGAGTGGCTGAGGTATAGAGAATTCGTGACTTCAGTAATCCACGGGAGGCCAGAAAAATCTATTTTATCAGTGGACGCGAATGCCAGGTTGGATGAGCACATAGCACCACTCCTATCCTGGTTGGCGAGACTTCTGTATATTTGGTGTGTCATTATGGTGAGGGATTGAGGTAGTGTGCGAGAAAGATTAGTCTAATTTCTGTTCCTTCTGGCGGAGTAAACCCAAGAACACTGAGACACGAGACGCCAACTATATACAGACTTTCTCTCGTGCCTGTGCTATATTTTATATTTTAAAGTGAAGAATAAAACTTCAGTGATAATCATTTGCGTTCTCCATAAACTGGTCACTGAGAAATGTCCTAAATTTTAAGATTGAAGGGAGAGACCAAGACCCAACACTTATCGGAGGGCCAGAGGACGAAGGAAGCATCGAGCGTAACTGCAAGGCGCTCCCATTCCTCCACACCAACTACCAGCAGGTTGGACGAGTGATGTAACAGTGTTCGTTCCTCTGTTGTGGGGAAGGGTGGGAGGAGGATATGCTGTGCCACTTTTACTCGTTAAGCAAGATTTATTATTGCAACATTCAGTACGTGTGTGTGTGTGTGTGTGTGGGGGGTTGGAGGGATTTATACTGATAATTTCCCCTGTGTAATTGGTGTATTATTATTATTTTCCCTACTTCTACAAGATTCTGCTGGGAGAGAGTGAACTAGCACAGCACACATGAACATACTACCTACCTTCTACCTACTGATTATTCTAAAAGGGCTCGTTCATATTTTTGTTTTCTTTTTCTAGAATGTGTGTGAGGTGATGATGAAGTAATTAGGGGTTTCATCTGTGGGGGAGAGTAACGAGCCCCAGCCTAGGTACAGTACCGCCTAGCCTGGCGACTCGCAGATAAACACACACACACAGAAACAAATCTTGGCCATAATTATAGCTCCACTGATGTTAAGAAATAGTACATCGATCGAAAGAGATATCTGATCACTATTACCATTATATAAACAGAAAACGAGAACCCCCACACACCATTCTCAATTTATTAACAATATTTGAGCTTATCTGGTATTTTATTCATTAATACTGTTTTTTAATCATCTTTTCTAAACAAAATTTGGTAGGTCCTGTGAGCGTCAGCGCTGTGGTCACCGCCGGGCGGCGTTGATCATGTGATATTGTTGTTTGTTTATGTTCGTTGGTTAGACGATGTTAGATCAGGGTACCTTAGATTAAATTATTCAAGGTTATGTTAGGATGGGTTATCTCAGGCTTGATTAGGCTAGACTAGGATTGGTTAGGTAAAGTTAGGATAGCTTAGGTTAGGTTAGGATAGCTTAGGTTAGGTTAGGATAGCTTAGGTTAGGTTAGGATAGCTTAGGTTAGGTACAATAAATTTTATTTGTTTCGGCCGGGTATAGGTTAGGTTAGCATAGCTTATGTTAAATTAGGTTGTGATGTTAGATTAAATTAGGCTAAGTTAGGTTAGGATAACTTAGGTTAAGTGAGATTATAATACATTAGATGGAATTTGATTACGTTAGGTCAAGTAAGGTTAGGTTAGGTCAAGATAGGCTAAGTTAAGTTATATTAACTTATCTTAGGTTATGTTAGGTTAGGTTTGGTTGTTAGGATAGGCTAGTTTAGTTTAGGTTGGGTCAGGTCTTCATAACAGCATCCAATTTGGAGCCTCGACATAGAAGTCCCATGTTTGGCGGAGAGAGACCACTAACCCGCCGTGTCCCCGCCAGGAACAACCTTCAAGACACCTTCCGCCGCACTGACCAGATCCTCGAGCGGGTGTCCTCCTGGCCTAACTTCAGCAACTACACCAAAAGTGATGTACTCCTCGGCTCCAAGCTTAGGTTCCAGATTAAGCTTGATGATTTAAGGTAAACTGGACGTCTTGATGGAATGTTTGAAAGACGACCAAGGTTAGCTGGTGACTGGGGTTAGCTGGTGACTGGGGTTAGCTGGTGACGGGTTATCTGGTGACTGGGGTTAGCTGGTGACTGGGGTTAGCTGGTGACTGGGGTTAGCTGGTGACAGGTTATCTGGTGACTGGGGTTAGCTGGTGACTGGGATTAGCTGGTGACTGGGGTTAGCTGTTGACGGGTTATCTGGTGACTGGGGTTAGCTGGTGACTGGGGTTAGCTGGTGACTGGGGTTAGCTGGTGACTGGGGTTAGCTGGTGGCTGGGTTTAGCTGGTGACTGGGGTTAGCTGGTGACTGGGGTTAGCTGGTGACTGGGGTTAGCTGGTGACGGGTTATCTGGTGACGGGTTAGCTGGTGACTGGGGTTAGCTGTTGACGGGTCAGCTGGTGACTGGGGTCAGCTAGTGACGGGTCAGCTGGTGACCAAAGCTGGACGACAGGCTTGGCTGGCTTTAATTTTGGTTTTTGGAAGACGTAAACTGTCTCCCTGGTGGAGATGTAACTATGGCGGTGCCTTGAATTTACCAATAAAATCGATGACTATCTTTCATCGCATTTTGGGATTCATTTAAATTTCTATTCATTTGTATACAGTGAAACCTCCATCTAACGGACTGTATGGAGAGGAAAATTCGTTATATTGAGGATCCGTTAGATGTCAAACCTCCATCTAACGGACTATATAGAGATTAAAGTCCGTTATGTTGAGAGTCCGTCAGATGTGAAACTCCCATTTAACGGATTATATGGTGAGAGAAGTCCGTTATATAGAGAGTTTACTGTATTTTCAAATTTATATCTGCTGTTTCCGTTTATTAATGATAGTGTTGGTGGTTATATATGTCAGGCAGGGAATGAACTACCAAGGAGACACAGTGGCGGAGAAGATGGACTGGTACAGCTACATTACCTACTTCATCATGGAGGCCATCGTCTCCAACATCAAGGACGCCAACATCTCCAGCGTGTGGAAGTAAGTACAAGCACCTGTCCGTTAATTACCACGGACACCTACCTGGTAATAGGTAATGACGAATTGTTTACTTTATTTATACTCGTTGACGCAGGTGAGGTGAGGTAGGATTAGGTTACCGGTACGTTAGATTAGATTAGGTTAAATTCAGGTTAAATTAAGTCCTCTACCTTAATTGTTTATCATCACATCAGTATAATTATCAGTCCTCAGGTAAACACTAATACAGTAATCCCTTAAATAATCCTCCTTCTGGAGAGGATTATTTTTTTCAATAATCAATTTTTCCCGATGATAATATTGATCCGGCACAGATTACTGAAGATTAATCAAGGAGAAGAAGGAGCCAGGACACGCTTAACCGACCCTGTAATTAACTATCTGTTTAATGCGATTATCTTAACCCGTTAGACGAGAGGGCAGCCTCTCACTTAGGTATTCTGGCTAATGGCTGACGATGTTATTCAGCTGAGAGAAACCTCACCTGACCCGCTTTGCTTATCCTGGTCAGAACAGGCACTGGCAGGACAAGGTGTTAGACGTTACAGGGTGTACTGTAGGTCATACACTGCAGGCTTGTACTGTAGGTCATAGGCTGTACTGTAGGAATATAGGTTATACACTGTAGGCTGTACTGTAGGTCATAGGCTGTACTGTAGGAATATAGGTTATACACTGTAGGCTGTACTGTAGGTCATAGGCTGTGCTGTAGGAATATAGGTTATACACTGTAGGCTGTACTGTAGGTCATAGGCTGTGCTGTAGGAATATAGGTTATACACTGTAGGCTGTACTGTAGGTCATAGGCTGTGCTGTAGGAATATAGGTTATACACTGTAGGCTGTACTGTAGGTCATAGGCTGTGCTGTAGGAATATAGGTTATACACTGTAGGCTGTACTGTAGGTTATACATTACAGAGTGGAGATATTAATCTTAAAAAATTATACCTTTAAAGGGAAAATCAACCCCAAATACCTGTTGTGTAAAGTGATTCCAATAAAAAGTAATTAACAAAATCGTCCAGGTTACAGAGAACTTGTCATCATAATGTTGTAGGTCACTAGTAAT